>NW_026090779.1:0-6506 GCF_024586455.1 Bactrocera neohumeralis
GTTGTTTCAAATCATTTGCATCAAATATTGAGCAATTTTTCCTTCTTCATCTTTGGGAAATTGACATAAACCCAAAACCCGTGGAAGAATTGACACCCTTTTATTTGGGGAGAAGTCGATTTTTTTTTATTTTTAGCATGATATTTGTTGTTCAAATTTGCATCAAAAAATTGTAGACAATTATCCCTTCATTTCTGAAGGACAAAAAATAACGGGAGGGTTTGGGAATTGAAATCTTTTATTCGGGGTAAAGTCGATTTTCTTGATTTAACATTTAAGTCGTATTTAGTTGCTTCAAATCATTAGTTTAACATATTTAAATAATTAACCTTCTTCATCTTTCTGAAAATAAAGCCCTAACGGAAAAATTTAAAAAAATTTGACAACTTATTTCAGGATGAAGTCGATTTTTTTTTGTTTTACACATTTAGCAGTCGATATTGAGTTACTTAAAATCATTAACATCAAATATTTAAGATAATTAACCATTCTTCATCTTGCTGAAGTTGGCATAAAGCCATAACGGCAGTGCATTTGGAAGAATTCGACAATTTTATATTCAGGTATAAAGTCCATTTTCTTGTATATACACATTTAGTAGCCGATATTGAGTTGCTTCAAATCATTAACATCAAATATTTTAGACAATTAGCCTTCTTCATCTTTCTGAGGTTGACATAAAGCCATAACGGCAGTGCATTTGGAAGAATTCGACAATCTTATATTCAGGTATAAAGTCCATTTTCTTGTATATACATCCTTAGCAGTCGATATTGAGTTGCTTCAAATCATTAACATCAAATATTTAAGTTAATTAACCTTCTTCATTTTACTGAAGTTGACATAAAGCCATAACGGCAGTGCATTTGGAAGAATTCGACAATCTTATATTCAGGTATAAAGTCCATTTTCTTTTATATACATCCTTAGCAGTCGATATTGAGTTGCTTCAAATCATTAACATCAAATATTTAAGTTAGTTAACCTTCTTCATCTTACTGAAGTGGATATAAAGCCATAACGGCAGTGCATTTGGAAGAATTTCACCTTCTTATATTTAGGTATAAAGTCCATATTCTTGTATATGCACATTTAGCAGTCGATATTGAGTTGCTTCAAATCATTAACATCAAATATTTAAGTTAATTAACCTTCTTCATCTTGCTGAGGTTGACATAAAGCCATAACGGCAGTGCATTTGGAAGAATTCGACAATCTTTTATTCAGGTATAAAATCGATTTTCTTGTATATACACATTTAGCAGTCGATATTGAGTTGCTTCAAGTCATTAACATCAAATATTTAAGATAATTAACCTTCTTCATCTTTCTGAGGTTGACATAAAGCCATAACGGTAGTGCATTTGGCAGAATTCGGCAATTTTATATTCAGGTATAAAGCAGATTTTCTTGTATTTACACATTTAGCATGCGATATTGAGTTGCTTCAAATCATTAACATCAAATATTTAAGTTAATTAACCTTCTTCATCTTGCTGGGGTTGACATAAAGCCATAACGGCAGTGCATTTGGAAGAATTCGACAATCTTATATTCAGGTATGAAGTAGATTTTCTTGTATTTACACATTTAGCAGTCGATATTGAGTTGCTTCAAATCATTAACATCAAATATTTAAGTTAATTAACCTTCTTCATCTTTCTGAGGTTGACATAAAGCCATAACGGCAGTGCATTTGGAAGAATTCGACAATCTTTTATTCAGGTATAAAGTCCATTTTCTTGTATATGCACATTAAGCAGCCGAGATTGAGTTGCTTTAAATCATTAATTTAACATCTTTAAGTTAATTTACCTTCCTCATCTTACTGAAGTTGACATAAAGCCATAACGGTAGTGCATTTGGAAGAATTCGACAATCTTATATTCAGGTATAAAGTAGATTTTCTTGTATATACACATTTAGCAGTCGATATTGAGTTGCTTCAAATCATTAACATCAAATATTTTAGACAATTATCCTTCTTCATCTTGCTGAAGTTGGCATAAAGCCATAACGGCAGTGCATTTGGAAGAATTCGACAATCTTATATTCAGGGATAAATTCGATTTGCTTGTATATACACATTTAGCAGTCAATATTTAGTTGCTTCAAATCATTAATATCAAATATTTAAGATAATTAACATTCTTCATCTTGCTGAAGTTGGCATAAAGCCATAACGGCAGTGCATTTGGAAGAATTCGACAATCTTATATTCAGGTATAAAGTGCATTTTCTTGTATATACATCCTTAGCGGTCGATATTGATTTGCTTTAAATCATTATTGTAACTAATTTAAGTTAATTAGCCTTCTTCATCCTACCAAAGTTGACATAAAGCCATAACGGCAGTGCATTTGGAAGAATTTGACCACCTTATATTCAGGTATAAAGTAGATTTTCTTGTATATGGGCATTTTCACGGTAACGGACGCGACATTCGTACGCTTTTAAGTGCGTCCAAAACAAAGAAGACAAAGGAAAAGTTTATATATATTGACATTGTTTTGAAGGGCTGACGCAGTGCATTTTAATATATACGGGAAGGTTATATTCAAATAAGTACGTAGTTATAAGTATATAAAGTTACGGACGCGAAAAAATTGAGTTGTTTTCAAATCGCATTCAAATATTTACAAAATTCTTCATCTTGCTGGATTTATATATATATAAATATATATATATTAATAAATGCGACAGACGACTGTTATTTGTAGGTTTATGAAATATATTCGATTTTCTTTTATTTACACATTTGAGTCGATAGAAGTTGGACAAATCATTAACGGACGCGACAAAATCTTCAAGAACAAAGAAATACAATTTCTTCATTATAACACTTCAATTTTATTGAAAAAGCATAAACAATAACGTAATTTTATATTCAGGTAAAAATTCGACATTTAGCATTTTAGTAAAAATGACTTAAAAATTTAAGAAGAAAGTTATTATTCGATTATTTAGTATGGCGGTCCGAGCAACTTCAATAAATTTACTGTCGAAATATGAAAACCAATGCAAACTCTTATTTGGTTCAAATTTGATATTTGGAATATCCTTCTTCATCTTGCCATAAGCCATAACGGCTGACAGTTGGAAGAATTACGACAATCTTATATTCAGGTTGTCGATTTTCTTGAGATATACAAAATTTAACAGTCGATATTGAGTTAGCACATTCAAATCATTAAGCATCACCGAGAAAATATTTTTTAATTAACGATTTGCCATCTTTCTGAGGTTGACCTATTCCGTCTACTGCAACTTTGCCATTTGTGGAAAAATTTCAATCTTATATTCAGATATAAAGTCAGATTTTCTTGTATATATACATTTAGCAGTCGATATTGAGTTGCTTCCATCATCAGAAATCATAAATATTTGGTTAATTCTTCTTTTTACTGAAGTTGACATATATTGATAACGGCAATGCATTTGGACGTCGAATTTACAATTTTTTATATTTTTTTTAAATTCGATTTTCCTATCGTTTGTTTACATTTAAATAGTCGATATTGAATTGCTTCAAATCATTAACGTCAAATATTTAAGTTAATTAGCCTTCTTCATCTTATCGAAGTTGACATAAAGCCATAACGGCAGTGCATTTGGAAGAATTCGATAATCTTATATTCAGGTATAAAGTAGATTTTCTTGTATATACACATTTAGCAGTCGATTTTGAGTTGCTTCAAATCATTCTCTCAAATATTCAAGTTAATTACTTCTTCATCTTGCTTTGCCGTTTTTGATCAATAAAATTTTGCATTTGGATGCAATTTCGACAACTTTATTTAATATTCAGGTTTATAAAGTCGATTTTTTGTAAACACCATTTTTTAGTCGATATTGAGTTGCTTCAAATTATTACATCAAATATTATCTGCTTTTAATTAACCTTCTTCATCTTCAACATAAAGCCTTTGTTCACTATTGAGAACAATAAATCTTATATTCAGGTATAAAGTCGAATTTCTTTATACACACATTAAGCAGTCGATATTGAGTTTCTTCAAATCATTAACATCAAACATTATGTTAATTAGCTTCTTCATTTGCTGAAATTGATAAAAAGCCATAACGGCAGTGCATTTGGAAGAATTCGAAACCGTTTATATTCAGGTATAAAGTCGATTTTTTATATACACATTTAGTAGTCGATATTGATTTGCTCAAAATTAGAAGAAAATAAAAATTATTTTATATTTACCTTCTTCATCTTGCTGAAGTTGACATAAATTCATCAACGGCAGTGCATTTCAAGAACTGTTTATATTCAGGCGTGGTGGATTTTCTTGAAAATGCCCATATACACATTTAGCAGTCAATATTGAGTTGCTTCTAATCATTAGCATCAAATATTTTAGATAATTATCCTTCTTCATCTTGCTGAAGTTGACATAAAGCCATAACGGCAGTGCATTTGGAAGAATTCGACAATCTTATATTCAGGTATAAAGTCGATTTTCTTGTATATACACATTTAGTAGTCGATATTGAGTTGCCCCAAATCACTAATTTAACATATTTAAGTTTACTAACCTTCTTCATCTTACTGAAGTTGACATAAAGCCATAACGGCAGTGCATTTGGAAGAATTCGACAATCTTATATTCAGGTATAAAGTCGATTTTCTTGTATATACACATTTAGCAGTCGATATTGAGTTGCTTCTGAATCATTAACATCAAATATTTAAGTTAATTAACCTTCTTCATCTTACTGAAGTTGACATAAAGCCATAACGGCAGTGCATTTGGAAGAATTCGACAATCTTATATTCAGGTATAAAGTAGATTTTCTTGTATATACACATTTAGCAGTCAATATTGAGTTGCTTCTAATCATTAGCATCAAATATTTTAGACAATTATCCTTCTTCATCTTGCTGAAGTTGACATAAAGCCATAACGGCAGTGCATTTGGAAGAATTCGACAATCTTATATTCAGGTATAAAGTCGATTTTCTTGTATATACACATTTAGTAGTCGATATTGAGTTGCCCTAAATCACTAATTTAACATATTTAAGTTAATTAACCTTCTCCATCTTACTGAAGTTGACATAAAGCCATAACGGCAGTGCATTTGGAAGAATTCGACAATCTTATATTCAGGTATAAAGTAGATTTTCTTGTATATACACATTTAGCAGTCGGAACTAAGTTGCTTCAAATCATTATCATCAAACATTTAAGTTAATTAGCCTTCTTCATCTTACTGAAGTTGACATAAAGCCATAACGGCAGTGCATTTGGAAGAATTCGACAATCTTATATTCAGGTATAAAGTCGATTTTCTTGTATATACACATTTAGCAGTCGATATTGAGTTGCTTCTAATCATTAGCATCAAATATTTTAGACAATTATCCTTCTTCATCTTGCTGAAGTTGACATAAAGCCATAACGGCAGTGCATTTGGAAGAATTCGACAATCTTTTATTCAGGTATGAAGTCGATTTTCTTGTATATGCACATTTAGCAGTAGATATTGAATTGCCTTAAATCATTAATTTAACATATTTACGTTAATTAACTTTCTTCATCTTACCGAAGTTGACGTAAAGCCATAACGGCAGTGCATTTGGAAGAATTCGACAATCTTATATTCAGGTATAAAGTCGATTTTCTTTTATATACACATTTAGTAGTCGATATTGATTTGCTTTAAATCATTATTGTAACTTATTTAAGTTAATTAGCCTTCTTCATCCTACCAAAGTTGACATAAAGCCATAACGGCAGTGCATTTGGAAGAATTCGACCATTTTATATTCAGGTATAAAGTTTATTTTCTTGTATAAACGAATTAAGCAGTCGATATTGAGTTGCTTCAAACCATTAACATCAAATATTTAAGATAAGTAACATTCTTCATCTTGCTGAAGTTGGCATAAAGCCATAACGGCAGTGCATTTGGAAGAATTCCACAATCTTATATTCAGGTATAAAGTCCGTTTGCTTGTATATACACATTTAGCAGTCGATATTGAGTTGCTTCAAATCATTAACATAAATATTTAAGATAATTAACCTTCTTCATCTTGCTGAAGTTGGCATAGAGCCATAAATATATTTGAGTTCACTTACCTTCTTCATCTTACTGAAGTGGACATAAAGCCATAACGGCAGTGCATTTGGAAGACATCCACAATCCTATATTAAGGTGTAGAGCCGATTTTCATATTCACATTTAGCAATCGATATTGAGTTGCTTCGGAATCCATTAGTTTAACATATTAAGTTCACTTACCTTCCTTATCTTACTGAAGTGACATAACGCCATAACGGCATGGCATTTGGAAGAATTCCACAAACCTATATTAAGGTATAAGGTCGATTTTTTGTGTATATTCACATTTACAATCGATATTGAGTTGCCGTAATCATTAGTTTAACATATTTGTTCAATACCTTCTTCATCTTTCTGAAGTGACACGAAGCATAACGGCATGATTTGAAAAGAAATCATATTAGGATAAATTTTTTTTTTTTTTTAAA
>NW_026090780.1:0-13598 GCF_024586455.1 Bactrocera neohumeralis
AGTGCAACAACATTCATCAATGTCTGATTAACAATCTAACTACACACAGTAAAATCATCAAATAACGAAATCAACAAATAAAGCTGAGTGCAAAAGAGACAAAAAAAGGTGCAACAACATTCATCAACCCATTAAGAAAAAAAAAGGATGCAACAACATTCATCAACCCAGGAAGAGAAAAAAAGGGTGCAACAACATTCATCAACTTACTATTAACCAGCAATCAACCATCTAAGGACATAATGCAGTGGCTACGACTAATGTATGTAAGTTAGTGTAAATAAAATATTTGTTACTAAATATATAATATAAGGAAAAAATTATTAAAATTAAACTTATTACATACTAGAAATAATATTAATAAATTATAAAGGAAAGGTTCATATTTTTCATCTTTCAAATGTAAAAGAAAGGTAGTGAATCAAAATGAGTCAGGAAGAAAAAATAGCATCGACATTGTCGAGATTAAAGCTGCACTCATCCAGCACTAACGTTTCCCCTCCTAACATCCCTTCCACTTTCACTCCTAATCAAAAAAGAGAACTCGTTTCGTTAATATCGGAAACAGTTTCGACCATACTACACCCACAAACCGAAGAAGAAGTTGAACATCCTGTAGATTTTAGCATTAACGTGTACGCATCCGAAAGAGTTCCGGATGTGGTAAAATGTTTAAGAGAATTTTCGGGTAAAAACGGAGAATTCAGTTCATGGCGGAAATCGGTAGATAGAATATTATTAATGTACGGACAGAATAAGAACACCCCAAAATATTTTGCTATCCTGCATACAATAAGACACAAGATAGTTGGCGAAGCTGACACGGCCCTTGAGTCTTACCGCACCCCATTAAATTGGGGTAAGATAAAAAAACGTCTGATGTTACATTACTCAGACAAGAGAGACGTTAGCACGTTGGAATATCAAATGACAACACTTGCACAACGGGGTAGCACTGTTGAAGAATTTTATCAACAAATTTATCAATATCACTCACTTATCCTAGACAAAATCGATTGCCTGGAGTTAGGTGAAGAAGCTTTGTATGCCATGACAACGACATATAGAGAAAAGGCACTTGACACATTTATAAGAGGTCTGAACGGTGCCTTACCCAGTCTGTTAAGTGTAAAGGAACCAACCAGTTTACCACAGGCTCTCAACATGTGTCTCAAATTAGGCAACATGAATTACAGGACGAACCATACAAATAGTATCAGTCGCTTGACGACCAATTCCAAACCTATTAGCCACAATCAATCTATTAGCCACAATCAACCAAGGTCATACTCATTCAAACCCCAAGTAAGACCCTTTTACCCAGAACTTACAAATGTTCACAACCAATCCCTTAGACCAAATTCGTATCAACAGTATGGACAAAACCGACACTACGTCACAGTGCAACCAAACTTTAGACCACCTCTTCCTCCAAAACCTCCTACACCAATGGAAATTGATCGCTCTCTTCAAACGAAGCAAATAAATTATCAGAATAGGTCTCAGTATCAACAAAATCAAATATTTTATAATAGGCAGCAAACATTCAGTAACAAACCACAAGCATTTAGTAATGAACTAGCGCAGGCTAATAATAATCAAGCTAGTAAGAGACCACCATCACAGATAATACAGACTCCTAATAAAATGCAACGGATCTATGTACAATACTGAAGTTACAGAAACTGACCCAATAGAATACGATAATGAAATATTAGAATATCCTGAAGGGCACTACGAGTCTTCGCGGGACTACCAACCCGAATACAACGAAGAACAAGAAGAGATCGAAGCAACCCCTAGTGACAATATCAATTTTTTAGACTAAACTCCTCATTGCCATACTATCGTTTCAAAATGAAAAATGGCCATGAACTAAAATTTTTATTAGATACCGGATCGAACAAAAATTATATTAGTCCAACTTATATCAGGAACCCCATTCCGAACAAACCCTTCATTGCAAATTGGACCCGTCAAAATTACTCATCATGCCAATATCGGTGTTTTCGGTGATGAAATAGGTAATTTAAAATTTCACATTTTGCCCAAGTTAAGAACCTTTGACGCCATAATAGGTAACGATACAGTGAAAAGTTTAAACGCAGTAATTTTTACTAAGGAGAACTATTCTACATTACTCAATAAATACGAATACCCCATCCACCAGTTAGCAATTAACTCTATTACACACACAACATTAAGGCTAAATTATTTGAGTCCCGAAGATAATGAAAGATTAAAACAACTCTTTAACTCTTGCCCAACATTATTTGCTGAACCAGATAAAAAATTAACATATGTCACGAACGTTAAAGTCGAAATTAGGACTAAAAGCGATAGGCCAATATATTCCAAAACTTACCCCTATCCAATGCCTTTAAAAAAAAGAAATAGACAAACAAATTGAGGAATTACTTAAAGATGGCATTATTCGACCATCGAAATCTCCCTACAATTCTCCGGTATGGGTCGTGCCGAAGAAAGAAGACGCCTCAGGATTAAAAAAATTCCGTATGGTTATCGACTATCGTAAATTGAACGAGGATACCATAGCAGATAAATATCCCATTCCAGATATTACCACTATTCTAACTAATCTAGGATCAAATAAGTATTTTTCTACAATTGACCTTAAGAGTGGATTCCATCAGATTGCTCTCAACGAAGCAGATATTGAGAAGACCGCCTTCTCCATTGCCAATGGGAAATTTGAATTTACTCGACTTCCAATCGGCTTAAGAAATGCTCCTGCCATTTTCCAACGCACTTTGGATGATGTGCTACGAAAACACATCGGCGTTCGGTGCTACGTTTATGTTGACGACATAATTATCTTTAGCAAAAGAAAAGAAGATCATTTTAGAAATCTTGCAATTTTATTTGGCACTCTCGAAAAAGCGCATTTAAAGGTACAGTTCGATAAATGTGAATTTATCAAAAAGGAAATCGAGTTCCTCGGTATAATAGTTGGCCAAAATGGAATTCGCACTACACAAAAAAAAGATAGAAGCTATAATAAATTTTCCACGGCCCAAAACTGTCCATGATTTACGCTCCTTTATAGGAATGACCGGACATTATCGCAGATTTATAAAAGCGTACGCACAAATTGCAAAACCCCTGACTGAAATACTGAGAGGAGAGCTGGGAAGAGTTTCCAAGAATCAGTCTAAAAGGACACTTTTTTTTTGCTTACATATTATATACAATCCTGCTTATTGATTTATTAATCAGAAGAGCTTTGTCGGTAATTTTCGCAAGTGTTTAAATGCACGAAAGTAAGATTATACCTAGGCAATAAATTAATAATATTTATTAACATATACATACATATAAGTTGATATATACGTTATACCAAGCTGTGTTCGGTTTTTCTGGTAAAATAAACTCGCTTTGGTAACCGTATTTTCGCGGATAAACGGATTTTGAAATATTTTTATTACCATATAAAAACTTATTTTTTACATGTGTACATATATATTTATGTGCATTGAAATACATATATTTAAAAAAAAATGGAATAAATACGTTCACTTCGTTTTTTCCTCAAGGGGCGTTTTATGTATTGTAGATATGAGCGAGGTATTGCGAGCCTAGGCGTTTTGTCCCAATTCCCTTCTCCACTCCTTTTGTCCTTCTAGCCGCTTGTAGGTACGCCTTCTATTTTGTTGATTTAAAAATTCGCGCCCGTTTTTTGTTTAATTTTGTTTTAATTTCTGATTTGTTATAAAATGTCGCGCCCGATTGTGTATTTTGTTTTGTTTGTTGGAACAGTTTTGTATATTTTGATTTTCCATGTAATTTTTTTTCTTTTTGTGTTTGTCACTTCACCTCAGTGTTTTCTACCACATTTTGTTTTGTCACCTCACTGTTATAAGTATATTCATATGCATATATGTTGGTTGTTATCTACATATATATGGGTATCTAGTTTTTCTGTTTGTTTCGGTTTGTTTGGGTCACTGCACCTTTTTTTGTTTTGGGGTTTGTTCACCGCACAATTCCTTTGTTTTTTGTTTTAATTAATTTTTATACCCTGAACAGGGTATATTAAGTTTGTCACGAAGTTTGTAACACCTAGGAGGAATCGTCAGAGACCCTATAGAGTATATATATAAATGATCAGTATGTTGAGCTGAGTCGATTTATCCATGTCTGTCCGTCTGTCTGTATATATAAGTTAACACAATATAAATTCATATAAATTCGCTGACAACAATGTCTGCACAATTAGGAGTCAACTTGCAGTTGAGACTCCTATTGCAATCTTAGCTCAATGGAATGCGCTACACGCGCATCCGTTATCCCAATTATTAGGTAGGTGAGCGAATGATGACTAGGCACTTATAGGGCTCGAGCTAAGCTTGATGGTGGCTTGCAATAGAATTAAGTTTTCAGTTTGAAATGAAAGCTCAAAGTAAGCACATAGTGCTGCCAAGAAAACTCATCATTTTATTTCATGTGGCGCCCGATTAGGGCCCGCGAAAGTTAAAAATCGTTCACTGATTTATATTCGCGGCTTCTAAAAACAAAAAAAAAACTTCTGGTAGTTGGCCCCCTAGTAAGAGCACAACACGTGTTCACGAAAAGGACGGTCCCGCCAACTGGAAGATTAACATAGTCAACAAGAATAGAAAAAAAACCTTTTTACATTTTTTAAGAAAAAATAAAATAAAATTTTTAAAGAATTTAAAAAAAAAAGTGCAACAACATTCATCAATGTCTGATTAACAATCTAACTACACACAGTAAAATCATCAAATAACGAAATCAACAAATAAAGCTGAGTGCAAAAGAGACAAAAAAAGGTGCAACAACATTCATCAACCCATTAAGAAAAAAAAAGGGTGCAACAACATTCATCAACCCAGGAAGAGAAAAAAAGGGTGCAACAACATTCATCAACTTACTATTAACCAGCAATCAACCATCTAAGGACATAATGCAGTGGCTACGACTAATGTATGTAAGTTAGTGTAAATAAAATATTTGTTACTAAATATATAATATAAGGAAAAAATTATTAAAATTAAATTTATTACATACTAGAAATAATATTAATAAATTATAAAGGAAAGGTTCATATTTTTCATCTTTCAAATGTAAAAGAAAGGTAGTGAATCAAAATGAGTCAGGAAGAAAAAATAGCATCGACATTGTCGAGATTAAATCTGCACTCATCCAGCACTAACGTTTCCCCTCCTAACATCCCTTCCACTTTCACTCCTAATCAAAAAAGAGAACTCGTTTCGTTAATATCGGAAACAGTTTCGACCATACTACACCCACAAACCGAAGAAGAAGTTGAACATCCTGTAGATTTTAGCATTAACGTGTACGCATCCGAAAGAGTTCCGGATGTGGTAAAATGTTTAAGAGAATTTTCGGGTAAAAACGGAGAATTCAGTTCAAGGCGGAAATCGGTAGATAGAATATTATTAATGTACGGACAGAATAAGAACACCCCAAAATATTTTGCTATCCTGCATACAATAAGACACAAGATAGTTGGCGAAGCTGACACGGCCCTTGAGTCTTACCGCACCCCATTAAATTGGGGTAAGATAAAAAAACGTCTGATGTTACATTACTCAGACAAGAGAGACGTTAGCACGTTGGAATATCAAATGACAACACTTGCACAACGGGGTAGCACTGTTGAAGAATTTTATCAACAAATTTATCAATATCACTCACTTATCCTAGACAAAATCGATTGCCTGGAGTTAGGTGAAGAAGCTTTGTATGCCATGACAACGACATATAGAGAAAAGGCACTTGACACATTTATAAGAGGTCTGAACGGTGCCTTACCCAGTCTGTTAAGTGTAAAGGAACCAACCAGTTTACCACAGGCTCTCAACATGTGTCTCAAATTAGGCAACATGAATTACAGGACGAACCATACAAATAGTATCAGTCGCTTGACGACCAATTCCAAACCTATTAGCCACAATCAATCTATTAGCCACAATCAACCAAGGTCATACTCATTCAAACCCCAAGTAAGACCCTTTTACCCAGAACTTACAAATGTTCACAACCAATCCCTTAGACCAAATTCGTATCAACAGTACGGACAAAACCGACACTACGTCACAGTGCAACCAAACTTTAGACCACCTCTTCCTCCAAAACCTCCTACACCAATGGAAATTGATCGCTCTCTTCAAACGAAGCAAATAAATTATCAGAATAGGTCTCAGTATCAACAAAATCAAATATTTTATAATAGGCAGCAAACATTCAGTAACAAACCACAAGCATTTAGTAATGAACTAGCGCAGGCTAATAATAATCAAGCTAGTAAGAGACCACCATCACAGATAATACAGACTCCTAATAAAATGCAACGGATCTATGTACAATACTGAAGTTACAGAAACTGACCCAATAGAATACGATAATGAAATATTAGAATATCCTGAAGGGCACTACGAGTCTTCGCGGGACTACCAACCCGAATACAACGAAGAACAAGAAGAGATCGAAGCAACCCCTAGTGACAATATCAATTTTTTAGACTAAACTCCTCATTGCCATACTATCGTTTCAAAATGAAAAATGGCAATGAACTAAAATTTTTATTAGATACCGGATCGAACAAAAATTATATTAGTCCAACTTATATAGGAACCCCATTCCGAACAAACCCTTCATTGCAAATTGGACCCGTCAAAATTACTCATCATGCCAATATCGGTGTTTTCGGTGATGAAATAGGTAATTTAAAATTTCACATTTTGCCCAAGTTAAGAACCTTTGACGCCATAATAGGTAACGATACAATGAAAAGTTTAAACGCAGTAATTTTTACTAAGGAGAACTATTTTACATTACTCAATAAATACGAATACCCCATCCACCAGTTAGCAATTAACTCTATTACACACACAACATTAAGGCTAAATTATTTGAGTCCCGAAGATAATGAAAGATTAAAACAACTCTTTAACTCTTGCCCAACATTATTTGCTGAACCAGATAAAAAATTAACATATGTCACGAACGTTAAAGTCGAAATTAGGACTAAAAGCGATAGGCCAATATATTCCAAAACTTACCCCTATCCAATGCCTTTAAAAAAAGAAATAGACAAACAAATTGAGGAATTACTTAAAGATGGCATTATTCGACCATCGAAATCTCCCTACAATTCTCCGGTATGGGTCGTGCCGAAGAAAGAAGACGCCTCAGGATTAAAAAAATTCCGTATGGTTATCGACTATCGTAAATTGAACGAGGATACCATAGCAGATAAATATCCCATTCCAGATATTACCACTATTCTAACTAATCTAGGATCAAATAAGTATTTTTCTACAATTGACCTTAAGAGTGGATTCCATCAGATTGCTCTCAACGAAGCAGATATTGAGAAGACCGCCTTCTCCATTGCCAATGGGAAATTTGAATTTACTCGACTTCCAATCGGCTTAAGAAATGCTCCTGCCATTTTCCAACGCACTTTGGATGATGTGCTACGAAAACACATCGGCGTTCGGTGCTACGTTTATGTTGACGACATAATTATCTTTAGCAAAAGAAAAGAAGATCATTTTAGAAATCTTGCAATTTTATTTGGCACTCTCGAAAAAGCGCATTTAAAGGTACAGTTCGATAAATGTGAATTTATCAAAAAGGAAATCGAGTTCCTCGGTATAATAGTTGGCCAAAATGGAATTCGCACTACACAAAAAAAGATAGAAGCTATAATAAATTTTCCACGGCCCAAAACTGTCCATGATTTACGCTCCTTTATAGGAATGACCGGACATTATCGCAGATTTATAAAAGCGTACGCACAAATTGCAAAACCCCTGACTGAAATACTGAGAGGAGAGCTGGGAAGAGTTTCCAAGAATCAGTCTAAAAGGACACTTTTTTTTTGCTTACATATTATATACAATCCTGCTTATTGATTTATTAATCAGAAGAGCTTTGTCGGTAATTTTCGCAAGTGTTTAAATGCACGAAAGTAAGATTATACCTAGGCAATAAATTAATAATATTTATTAACATATACATACATATAAGTTGATATATACGTTATACCAAGCTGTGTTCGGTTTTTCCTGTAAAATAAACTCGCTTTGGTAACCGTATTTTCGCGGATAAACGGATTTTGAAATATTTTTATTACCATATAAAAACTTATTTTTTACATGTGTACATATATATTTATGTGCATTGAAATACATATATTTAAAAAAAAATGGAATAAATACGTTCACTTCGTTTTTCCTCAAGGGGCGTTTTATGTATTGTAGATATGAGCGAGGTATTGCGAGCCTAGGCGTTTTGTCCCAATTCCCTTCTCCACTCCTTTTGTCCTTCTAGCCGCTTGTAGGTACGCCTTCTATTTTGTTGATTTAAAAATTCGCGCCCGTTTTTTGTTTAATTTTGTTTTAATTTCTGATTTGTTATAAAATGTCGCGCCCGATTGTGTATTTTGTTTTGTTTGTTGGAACAGTTTTGTATATTTTGATTTTCCATGTAATTTTTTTTCTTTTTGTGTTTGTCACTTCACCTCAGTGTTTTCTACCACATTTTGTTTTGTCACCTCACTGTTATAAGTATATTCATATGCATATATGTTGGTTGTTATCTACATATATATGGGTATCTAGTTTTTCTGTTTGTTTCGGTTTGTTTGGGTCACTGCACCTTTTTTTGTTTTGGGGTTTGTTCACCGCACAATTCCTTTGTTTTTTGTTTTAATTAATTTTTATACCCTGAACAGGGTATATTAAGTTTGTCACGAAGTTTGTAACACCTAGGAGGAATCGTCAGAGACCCTATAGAGTATATATATAAATGATCAGTATGTTGAGCTGAGTCGATTTATCCATGTCTGTCCGTCTGTCTGTATATATAAGTTAACACAATATAAATTCATATAAATTCGCTGACAACAATGTCCGCACAATTAGGAGTCAACTTGCAGTTGAGACTCCTATTGCAATCTTAGCTCAATGGAATGCGCTACACGCGCATCCGTTATCCCAATTATTAGGTAGGTGAGCGAATGATGACTAGGCACTTATAGGGCTCGAGCTAAGCTTGATGGTGGCTTGCAATAGAATTAAGTTTTCAGTTTGAGATGAAAGCTCAAAGTAAGCACATAGTGCTGCCAAGAAAACTCATCATTTTATTTCATGTGGCGCCCGATTAGGGCCCGCGAAAGTTAAAAATCGTTCACTGATTTATATTCGCGGCTTCTAAAAACAAAAAAAAACTTCTGGTAGTTGGCCCCCTAGTAAGAGCACAACACGTGTTCACGAAAAGGACGGTCCCGCCAACCGGAAGATTAACATAGTCAACAAGAATAGAAAAAAAACCTTTTTACATTTTTTAAGAAAAAATAAAATAAAATTTTTAAAGAATTTAAAAAAAAAAGTGCAACAACATTCATCAATGTCTGATTAACAATCTAACTACACACAGTAAAATCATCAAATAACGAAATCAACAAATAAAGCTAAGTGCAAAAGAGACAAAAAAAAGGTGCAACAACATTCATCAACCCAGGAAGAGAAAAAAAGGGTGCAACAACATTCATCAACTTACTATTAACCAGCAATCAACCATCTAAGGACATAATGCAGTGGCTACGACTAATGTATGTAAGTTAGTGTAAATAAAATATTTGTTACTAAATATATAATATAAGGAAAAAATTATTAAAATTAAATTTATTACATACTAGAAATAATATTAATAAATTATAAAGGAAAGGTTCATATTTTTCATCTTTCAAATGTAAAGAAAGGTAGTGAATCAAAATGAGTCAGGAAGAAAAAATAGCATCGACATTGTCGAGATTAAATCTGCACTCATCCAGCACTAACGTTTCCCCTCCTAACATCCCTTCCACTTTCACTCCTAATCAAAAAAGAGAACTCGTTTCGTTAATATCGGAAACAGTTTCGACCATACTACAACCACAAACCGAAGAAGAAGTTGAACATCCTGTAGATTTTAGCATTAACGTGGACGCATCCGAAAGAGTTCCGGATGTGGTAAAATGTTTAAGAGAATTTTCGGGTAAAAACGGAGAATTCAGTTCATGGCGGAAATCGGTAGATAGAATATTATTAATGTACGGACAGAATAAGAACACCCCAAAATATTTTGCTATCCTGCATATAATAAGACACAAGATAGTTGGCGAAGCTGACACGGCCCTTGAGTCTTACCGCACCCCATTAAATTGGGGTAAGATAAAAAAATGTCTGATGTTACATTACTCAGACAAGAGAGACGTTAGCACGTTGGAATATCAAATGACAACACTTGCACAACGGGGTAGCACTGTTGAAGAATTTTATCAACAAATTTATCAATATCTCTCACTTATCCTAGACAAAATCGATTGCCTGGAGTTAGGTGAAGAAGCTTTGTATGCCATGACAACGACATATAGAGAAAAGGCACTTGACACATTTATAAGAGGTCTGAACGGTGCCTTACCCAGTCTGTTAAGTGTAAAGGAACCAACCAGTTTACCACAGGCTCTCAACATGTGTCTCAAATTAGGCAACATGAATTACAGGACGAACCATACAAATAGTATCAGTCGCTTGACGACCAATTCCAAACCTATTAGCCACAATCAACCTATTAGCCACAATCAACCAAGGTCATACTCATTCAAACCCCAAGTAAGACCCTTTTACCCAGAACTTACAAATGTTCACAACCAATCCCTTAGACCAAATTCGTATCAACAGTATGGACAAAACCGACACTACGTCACAGTGCAACCAAACTTTAGACCACCTCTTCCTCCAAAACCTCCTACACCAATGGAAGTTGATCGCTCTCTTCAAACGAAGCAAATAAATTATCAGAATAGGTCTCAGTATCAACAAAATCAAATATTTTATAATAGGCAGCAAACATTCAGTAACAAACCACAAGCATTTAGTAATGAACTAGCGCAAGCTAATAATAATCAAGCTAGTAAGAGACCACCATCACAGATAATACAGACTCCTAATAAAATGCAACGGATCTATGTACAATACTGAAGTTACAGAAACTGACCCAATAGAATACGATAATGAAATATTAGAATATCCTGAAGGGCACTACGAGTCTTCGCGGGACTACCAACCCGAATACAACGAAGAACAAGAAGAGATCGAAGCAACCCCTAGTGACAATATCAATTTTTTAGACTAAACTCCTCATTGCCATACTATCGTTTCAAAATGAAAAATGGCAATGAACTAAAATTTTTATTAGATACCGGATCGAACAAAAATTATATTAGTCCAACTTATATCAGGAACCCCATTCCGAACAAACCCTTCATTGCAAATTGGACCCGTCAAAATTACTCATCATGCCAATATCGGTGTTTTCGGTGATGAAATAGGTAATTTAAAATTTCACATTTTGCCCAAGTTAAGAACCTTTGACGCCATAATAGGTAACGATACAGTGAAAAGTTTAAACGCAGTAATTTTTACTAAGGAGAACTATTCTACATTACTCAATAAATACGAATACCCCATCCACCAGTTAGCAATTAACTCTATTACACACACAACATTAAGGCTAAATTATTTGAGTCCCGAAGATAATGAAAGATTAAAACAACTCTTTAACTCTTGCCCAACATTATTTGCTGAACCAGATAAAAAATTAACATATGTCACGAACGTTAAAGTCGAAATTAGGACTAAAAGCGATAGGCCAATATATTCCAAAACTTACCCCTATCCAATGCCTTAAAGAAATAGACAAACAAATTGAGGAATTACTTAAAGATAGCATTATTCGACCATCGAAATCTCCCTACAATTCTCCTGTATGGGTCGTGCCGAAGAAAGAAGACGCCTCAGGATTAAAAAAATTCCGTATGGTTATCGACTATCGTAAATTGAACGAGGATACCATAGCAGATAAATATCCCATTCCAGATATTACCACTATTCTACAATCTAGATCAAATAAGTATTTTTCTACAATTGACTTGGTGAGTGGTTCCATCTAGATTGCTCTCAACGAAGCAGATATTGAGAAGACCGCCTTCTCCATTACAATGGGAAATTTGAATTTACTCGACTTCCAATCGGCTTAAGAAATGCTCTGCCATTTTCCAACGCACTTTGGATGATGTAAGCATGAAACACATCGGCGTTCGGTGCTACGTTTATGTTGACGACCATTTATAAAGAAAAGAAAAGAAGATCATTTTAGAAATCTTGCAATTATATTTGGCACTCCTCTCGGAAAAGCGCATTTAAGGTACAGTTCGATAAATGTGAATTTATCAAAAGGAAATCGAGTTCCTCGGTATAATAGTTGGCCAAATGGAATTCGCACACAAAAAAAAGATAGAAGCTATAATAAATTTTCCACGGCCCAAAACTGTCCATGATTTTACGCTCCTTTACCAGAATGACCGGACATTATCGCAGATTTATAAAGCGTACGCACAAATTGCAAACCCCTGACTGAAATACTGAGAGGAGAGCTGGGAAGAGTTTCCAGAATCAGTCTAAAGGACACTTTAAATCTAACCGCACAACAAGAAGAAGCTTTAAAGACCTGAAAATTGCTTGACGTCAGACGATGTTATACTTCACTATCCAGATTTCGAAAAACTTTTGAGGTTACCACGGATGCTTCAAATTACGCTCTAGAGCCCTAAAGGTAAGCTCTATACGGATCAAAAAAGATTAAGATTTACACTGATCACCAACCATTGACCTTTGCTCTCAGCAACAAAATACTAATGCAAAAATGAAAAGATGAAGGCACAATTGGAAGAATGTCCACGAAATCATTTATAACCAGGCAACACAAACATCGTCGCAGACCTACCTAACTTAAATTTAATGACTGTCCACAGTAGTGACAGCTCTTTCGAAAATTTAATTCTTCAGTAGAAATACCCATTCACGTCTTCAAAAACCAAATTTTCATATCAGAAGATTCCAAAAATTCATACAAACTCGAAATAGTTTTCCCTACGTACCATAGGCACTTAATAACTGAAACAACTTACAATGAAGAATTGAACGGCTCGAAGAGCTCAACATCGGTTTACACAGTCGTATTAGTTTTTCGGGGATACTAAATTCAGACATCACGGCATAAAGGCCGCTCCTTTTCGTGCTGTAACTACTAGTTAACTCTTTAAAACTGACGAAGAGGTGGTGTGTGTCTATTCTCTTTTCACAGGTCATTTTCAAGACTTGGCGCATGGTCAATATCTGGTCAGTTGTATACTTCCCAGGCCTAAAGCCACACTAAAAGGTCCAATCACTCTGTTGATGGTGGGCTTTAGTCTTTAACACAATACGTTCCATAGAACCTTATATGCGATGTTGAGCAGGCTTATCCCACGGTAGTTGGCGCAGATTGTGGCGTCTTCCGTTTTGTGGATTGGGCAGAGCACACTTAAATAAATTTGCTTTCGTCCCATATTGTACAAGAAGCAGATGCTTGCTCCTTACCAATTCTTCGCCGAAGTGTTTGAATAGCTCGGCCGGCAATATATCGACCTTCGCCCGCCGGCCGGGGGATCGGGCCCATTCACTAAAAGCCCCCATCGTTTAGGGGGTTAACCAAACTAATTT
>NW_026090781.1:0-11938 GCF_024586455.1 Bactrocera neohumeralis
CAACTTTATATGGGAAAAGGGAATTGTCGTTTTACTCTATCTTACTCGTAATTTTTCCTTATTTGCTCACCGTTTAGACCTACCCTGGACTACGACAAACATTTTAAAACCAAAGTCAGCTCAATCGGCCCAGCCGTTCTCGAGTTTTAATCAGACTAACGAACAACAATTCATTTTTATTTATATAGATAGATGGATATAGATAGATATACATACATAGTAATATACATAGATGGAAGATAGATATATTTAAATAAATACGTTAAGAGAAAAGTTTAGCATAAATATTTTATTTGTGGCCTAGACCTAAATTCCCTAGGTCCTATCTTAATAATATTAAATAAATATATTAATAATTTGATGATGAAAAGATTTTATGTAAAAATATATAAAAAAATTGAAATTTTTATAAACCTCACCTTATATGAGACTACACCCTGATTTTAAGCACATTAATGAGTGGAGGAAAGGAAACTCACAAGGATTTACTTAGTAGCGGCGAGCGATAAGAAAATAGTTCAGCACTAAGTCACTTTGTCTATATGGCAAATGTGAGATGCAGTGTATGGAATATCGTAATATCTAGTATGAGAAATTAACGATTGGAGTCCTTCGTAAATAAGGAATTTCCCATAGATGGTGCCAGGCTCGTATAACGTTAGTGGTTACTAGAAAGATATTTCCAGAGAGCCGTGTTACTTGATAGTGCAGTACTAAGTGGATGGTAAACTCCATCTAAAACTAAATATAACCATGAGACCGATAGTCAACAAGTACCGTAAGGGAAAGTTGAAAAAAACTCTGAATAGGGAGTTAAATAGTACGTGAAACTGCTTAAAGCTTAATAAAGTATTTATCAAAATATCACTGGTTTTAAGTGTATTCTAATTAATTTGCTTTTAGCTTATTAACATAGAATAAATACTGATGATTTGATAGTGTCGATAGATTTTATTATATATGTATGTAGGACAAAGAAATGCGACCGTGCGGACTGAACGTTTTTGACACACGACAACACTGACTGAACGAAAAAGGGACTCGAACGTAATAAAATCAATAACGGACTTCACTTGAATAGCGGACGGCGAAGCAGTTAATAAAGTATCTATCTATTGTAGAGCAGCACTTCTTTGATAAAGAATTGATCTAAGTATTATAAAATTGTATTAAAAGCACCAGTTCTTAATAAAAAGTAAGATTGATCTATGTATTGTCAAGTTTGATAAAGCACAAGTTCTTAATAAAAGTGGAATTGATCTATTGAGAAGCGAAGTTGGTCCAGTCTTTTATTTCCGCACATCAGTGGGTCATTCGTTTCCTGCAAATCGGACTTGGCGAGTCATCTATATATTGGTCGGTTGGCCGTACGTCTACCCTACAAATTGGGGCTCACCCAAGCCTATCCTACATATATAAAGCTAAAATTCCTTTGAATTTTACAATAATAATATTATCATAGATTTTAATATTAATTGTATGCATTTACATATATGATTAACAATGCGAAAGATTAAGGAAACCTTCGGAACCCGTCTTGAAACTCGGACCAAGGAGTTTAACATATGTACATATGTGCAAGCCATTGGGTTATATTAAACCTAATGGCGTAATTAACTTAACTGTATCGGATTAATTTTAGTGTATTACACTACTAATTCAATCTCGGGGCGTTCCATATAGTTATGTACAATGATAATTTATTATTATTTATACCTCTAACTGCAGCGTACCTTGAGCTTATGTATATGCTGTGACCCGAAAGATGGTGAACTATACTTGATCAGGTTAAAGTCAGGGGAAACCCTGATGGAAGACCAAAACAGTTGGGAGCAAATCGATTGTCAGAAGAGTAGAACCAATCGAACCATCTTGTAGCTGGTTCCCTCCGAAGTTTCCCTCAGCATAGCTGGTGTATTTAAATATTATGTAAAATAATCTTATCTGGTAAAGCGAATGATTAGAGGCCTTAGGCTCGAAACAACTTTAACCAATTCTCAAACTTTAAATGGGTAAAAACCTCACCTCTCTTGGTATGAAGGTTGAGGTTATGATATAATGTGCCCAGTGGGCCTCTTTTGGTAAGCAGAACTGGCGCTGTGGGATGAACCAAACGTAATGTACGGTGCCTAAATTAACAACTCATGCAGATACCATGAAAAGCGTTGGTTGCTTAAAACAGCAGGACGGTGGACATAAAAGTCGTAATCCGCTAAGGAGTGTGTAACAACTCACCTGCCGAAGCAACTAGCCCTTAAAATGGATGGCGTTTAAGTTGTATACCTATACATTAACGCTAAAGTAGATGATTTACTATATAATACAATTTCGGTTGGATTATAAATTTTGAAACTTTAGCTGAAAATTTTCAAGTTTTAATGAATTTAAGTTAAATGGAATCTTTTTATTTCTTGGTAATTAAATAGTTGAATAATCGAATGAGACCTTTGCAGAAAGAGGAATAAGGTTCCTTGTGCTTGATCACGAGTTAGTCGGAACGAAAGCCAAAATTTTCAAGTTTTAATGAATTTAAGTTAAATTTAATTTTTTTATTTCATAGTAATTAAACACTTGAATAATTTTGAACTAAAGGGAATACGGTTCCTTGTGCTCATCTTGACAACAGGAACGACCATAAAGAAGCCATCGAGAAGTATCGGGTGTTGACACAAAGTGATTTCTGCCAAGTGCTCTGAATGTCAAAGTGAAGAAATTCAAGTAAGCGCGGGTAAACGGCGGGAGTAACTATGCCTCTCTTAAGGTAGCCAAATGCCTCGTCATCTAATTAGTGACGTGCATGAATGGATTAACGAGATTCCTTCTTCTATAGTTGTGATTCATAGAGTGTACACGTCTGCTCGCATTATTGTGTGAAATAATAGGAAAATATTTGAAAAAACGGGTAATTTTTGGGATTGAATTTCGTACGTGGAATTGCATGTAAGTACGCTTATTTGTGGTTGCTTTGTGTTAGGGTCATTTGTTTTTCATTAGCATAGGCCGAGATTTGCATAATTTTTCATTTTCTGTCATTTCAGAATTAATTTTTTTTGATTTTGAATCGTAGGCTGTGTGAAAAAACAAGTAAAAACTTGTTTGTGTGTGTGAACACTCGTTTGTTCATACACAATTTTTCACATTTGCTAGAGTAGGCTTTTGCTTTTCTAAAGTAGGTTTGTTTGGTTGTGTGTGCTCGCACACAAATTTAAAGCAAGTGTTTTTTCTGGAGTAGGTGATTTTTCAAGTGAGGTGGTTTTTGTAGCAGGTGAATTTTTTTGGTTTTTTGAATTTGTTAGGCGGGTTTAGCAGGTGGTTTTTTGTAGTGTGAGGGTGTACAGTGGTTTTGGGAGCAGATAGATTGTGCGGTTGGGTGGACTGTCATACGGTTGTAGTTGCTGAGCTGTCACACAGTCTCAGTGCTGTACCGTATCGTTCGTGTTCTCTGCCGGCTGAATTGTCTGTCAGGTTGAGTTGTGCTGTGCGCCTAACGTTCAGTTGCCCGTGTTACGAGGGGACTTGGGTAGTTTTTGCTTAGTAGGTGCCGGTGCCTGTGTGGGTGTGCCTTGTGCGGGAAGTGCTAACTTTGCGACTTGTTTCGTCATAGTGGTCAGCTTTTGAGCCCACGGTGTGACTTGGTGTGACTACGGTGTGACTTGGAGATTTTCCACATCGGTCGACTCGGGGGTGGTACGGGAACAAAGTTCCGTTCAGCATCCGTTTTGAGTGGCCTTTCTGGGCTTTTGCTTGGGTTGTGAGGTGTACCCTCGCGTGGCTGCGAAAAAATTGAATCGTGAATTGAGTGAGTTGGTTTTTGGTGCCAAACACGTTGAGGAGGAGGTTGCGAAGGGGCTGCTGGAGTTTGCCTCAAAGTATGAGGAACTCCTGATGACGGTAATAACCGAGAATGCCCATCTTCGTTGCCAGGTTGATGCCTTTAGGGGAAGTTGTTGGGGTCACATTTCGCCGCAGGGTGGGTCTGTGCAGGCTCTGTGACAGCACCGGTGACGCCGAAGCCTGTGGAGACTTGATCGGTGGTTGTTAGGAGCAAGGGGCCTGCAACTTCCTCTAAGGAAGTTATGAAGAAGGTGGTTCAGAAGGTGGGTCCCTCACTCGGAGTGAGGGTCCATGATGTCCGGCCACTAAAGGGAGGTGGGGCGATTCTTCGCACTCCTTCTGCTCGAGAGAGGGAAAGAGTGGTGAAGAATAAGAAATTTGAGGAGGTGGGGTTGGACGTCATTGTCACTCGGAAGTTGGGTCCTCGGGTTGTGGTCCAGTGGGTTCACACGGAGATTCCCCATGAAAAATTCATGGAAGAGTTATTCCGGTTGAACCTCCGGGACTTCAGCTCGGTGGCCCAGATGGCTGATGTGAGGATGGTCAGTTGCCCCTGGAAGGTGGCCGCTGATGGTAGGACCAATGTCGTCCTTGAGGGTACGGACAAGTTGATGTCCGCCCTCTTGGAAGCAGGTAGTGCTGCTACATAAAGTGGTTTTCATTCCGGGTGTGACCGGATAGCCCCGTCGCTGGCTGCTTCCGGTGTATGGGTTTTGATCATAGGGTGGCTGATTGTAGGGCTTTGTCAGATGTTTGTCGGAGGTGCGGTCAGGAAGGTCACAGAGTTGCCAGTTGCGTCAATGCACCAGATTGTCGCAATTGTGATTTCAAAGGTAGACCAGCTGAACAGCTTATGATATGATTTACTGTGGCATTGTTGAGCGCGCCCTCGCCAGACATTGATGGGGCTATCGTTCAGTTAAACTGCCAGGGGTCATATGCCGTAATGTGTGAGTTGGGGGTTGTGTGACTGAGGGTGGGTGTAGCTATGTCTTACTAGGAGCCCCAGCCCACGGTTAGGGGTCTGTGAATGAGCCCAGTGAGTGGTATATCCATTTATCGGTAGCCTATGAGTTGTGAGTGTATTGACATGACGTTTATGAATGAGGCAGCAAGTAGGGCCTTTAATGTTAGGTGGGCGGTAAAGGGAGGGTGGGGATCGAGTGATCATAATTCGATTCAAATTATGGTTACCCCTCGATCCCCACCCCCGCCTTATGAGCGTCCATTGCGGTGATGGCGTACCACTGGTACTGACTGGAACCAATATGGACTCTCGGTTAGGGATGCGGTGTTGGAAATACCGCTTATAGTTTTTGAGGAGTTGGGGGTGGACGAGCAAATTGCTCGTCTTTGATAGATATTAGTGTTGTAGGGTTAACAAAATTAAATGGTGGACGCGTGAGCTAACCTTGAAGAGGAGGACCGTCAGGCGATTGAGGCGAAAGTTTCAACGCGCCCAACAGTTCAGTTGCCCCAGCTTAGGTAAGAAATTAGTTGTACGGATAGGTAGTATAAGAAAATGTTAGTCAGAATTATGGAGGATATGTGGAGGAGTTTTATTCGGGAAATTAGAAACGACCCCTGGGGTCAGGTCTATAGTATCTGTCCGGGTTAGGTCTAAGCGGTCCCCAGGTTTTGATGGTTTGAACAGAGAGATATGCAAAAGCTTGTGGAAGTTCATTAATGAATACCTGGAGGCTATTTATGATAAGTGCGTCTGGGAGGGATATTTTCCATATGAGTGGAAAAAAGCTAGGGTTGTCCTCTCCTGAACGATCCTCGCTTTTATTGGGGCATCAGTCTCCTTCCAGTACTTGGAAAGGTGCTGGAAAGAGTAATGGTTGAACGACTTCAGGAGCTAACGGGGGTATGTGGTCGGGTAGGCAGTTTGGGTTTAGGAAAGGAAGCAGTGTAGTGGATGCTTGGATGTTTGTTCAGAATGTTGTTAGGGATAATGTCAACAATGTCCTTGTCGTATTTGTTGACTTCAAGGGGCGTTTGATTACCTAAGCTGGGATCGGGTGATGCAACGACTGGAGGAACTTGGCTATCCGGAAGCTGCTCTTTGGCGGAACTATTTTTCGGACAGAAAAGCCTCTCTAGTTGGGATGAAATATGGAAGTGTGGAGATTGAGTTGGTTGGTGGCTGCCCGCAGAGTTCCATCTGTGGTCCATATATTTGGAATCTCATGATAAATTTTCTGCTTGAGCAGCTCGAGCCACTTTGTAGGTGTTGTGCTTATGCGGATAATCTTCTTCTTTTGGTTGAAGGTCGTTCGCGGTGTGATTTAAAACGGGCGGGAGGATAATTTTTAGAAATTGTAAATTTTCTAGCTGCTGAAAGATAGATTGTCGCCGCTTCGTCCACCGATTGTCTGTGTGAATGGGGTCAGTATCAAATATGTGACGCAAGTCAAATATCTGGGGCCTAACATCAAATATTGAAAAAGTAAAAATAATACAATATTTTATTGCAAATTATTTGTCTATTGATAGGATAGCTTACATCTCAATTTTGAACCGCAATATTACTTTATTTCAAATTCTTTGTCTATTATGTGACAGTCACAATTATTTGTTTGCTTCAAAAGATTCTAACAGATGGCGATAATTATTGATTGCATTGAGTAAGTATTCTACAGATGGCGCTATGCTAAAAATTTAAACGTATAAAGTACACATAACTTAAATTTATTTTGAATTTTAATATAAAAATATAAATTTAGGTTATTCCTTAGTTTCAGCAATACGTAGTTATTATGCTATTAAATTTGTATTTTTAACATAGCGCCATCTATTGAATTCAACCCAATCAATAATTATCACCATCTGTTAGAATCTTTTGGAGCTAACGGACAATTGTCACTGTCAAATAATAGACAAAGAATTTGAAATAAAAAAAATGCGATTGAAAATTGAGATGTACGTTATCTTATCAATAGACAAATATTTGCAATAAAATATTCCATTATTCTTACTTTTTCAATTTTTGATGTTAGGATAACCTGCCACGTGTTACTTAGACTGAAGTGTAAATTAAATTCATATTATAGTGAAGATAATGCCGTAAAATTATTCTGCCTTTTAAATAATTAGTGTGAGAACTAACAGCAACAGTAACAACAGCAGCAGTAGCAGCAACAACATAAAGTCAGTTGTAAGTAAATCCTATATTTATTAATTAAATGAAAATTCACAAGTGCCCTTATTTACGAAAAATGAAAACAAAATAAATTCTTATACATCTATTAAATACATACATATATGTAAATAAAAAAGAAAACGAGATAAATTATACTATTATTGTATTTATAATTCATTATTATTATATAATGTTTTGTAAAGTGGACAACATAATTCTAAAATTTTCGAAAATGGCGGTTAGTAATTTTACTGCAGAAGACATAGCTCGACTGATAGCGACGCAAACGACGAATTTAAGAGCTTAAATAGATCAGCTAAATAACCAATAAAAAATATAGAAATTGCTACGCAGGTGACTGAATATGAAACACAGACAATTAACGACTCAATTATATGCAATGAAAATTTAGAAATTGTAAAATCTTTAGCGGAATTCTCGGGAAGGTCATACGTCAGCTGGAGAGAAGCTGCAAAAAATTCAATGAGTCTGTATATAAGTAGAAGGTAGTAGGAGATATTTTGGAGCCCTAACAATACTGAGAAACAAGATTGTGGGCAATGCTAACGACATTTTGACAAATCATGGCACAGTTTAAATTTAGAGCCCATGTTTTCGAGGTCAGATTTTGCGTTTGCTGATAGAAGGTCAATACATGTAATTGACCAAGAAATGAGCATACTTAAACAAGGATCACAATCCTTAATAGACTACTACAATGATGTCAATAAGAAATTGACATTGTTAATAAATAAAACAATAATGACGCACGGAACAAATTCCGAAATAACCAAGCAATTAAATATTAAAAATCGGGAAACCTTCACAAGTGGTTGGAGCTACCCTTTAAACCAAATACTTTTTACTTTAACGCCGACTGACTTGCCTAATGCCCTTGCCATAGCGTAAAAACTTCAATCAAACCAGATGAGGTCACAATTCACGTTACAATTCTCAAAAAAAGATAAAGAAATTGATTCTCGAAAAAGATCAAGTAACCGCAAAAGATAACTAATACAAACCAAGAGTATCCCTCTCGACCAATCAAATCAAATAATCAATTATTCTAGGCCTATACAAACAAACCAAGTACAGCCTAGGAGTAACAGATATAATTGGGAAACCAATTATCAACAAAGGAATATACCAAAGAGGCAAAGAGTGCACAAGTAAGCAAACAGCCTCAACATAAAATACAAAGAATTAATAACATTTCGGGAAATTATTCCCACCTACAAATTTACTTGCATTATATTTATATCAATGGTGCAAAATTATTAGTTATTATATATTTTTTTTTTTAATAATTATTGAAGTTTGTGTGAATTTGTGAAAAAAATAAATATAGCGCAAAGCGAATTTCCGAGCAAAACACGGTAAGTTTTGAACTGTTGAAGTGAATTACACGAATGTATGTGTTTCCTGATTTGAAAAAGCATATGGTGTACCACTATTAATGTAGGCATTTTTTTAAATTTAATTTATTCTTTTTTAATTGACAGAAAAATGCCACGACCCACACGAGGAAATATAGGTCGGCGAACGCGTCATGTAAATGCTATAGCATTACAAAGGCGATCACAGACTCCAGATGAACGAGCACAAGCTAATGCATCGCAGCGTGAACGTAATGCACGAAATAGATCTGTTGTACCTAAAATTATGCGTGCTGCTTTTAATTACAGCAGTCAGATTAATTACAGTATTTACGGAGATATTGGAATAATGGACGCAATATGTTCACATTGTGATGCGGCTAAATTTCCAGGTGAAACGCCCGGCAGTGTTGTGCTAATGGCAAAGTGAGATTGCCACCATTAGAATCTCCACCCGAACCATTGTTTTCATTAATTTTTGGGACTTCTGAAAATTCGAAGCACTTTTTGAGTCATATTCAACAATACAATTCCACATTTCAAATGACTTCTTTTGGTGCTACTAACATTATCTTCTATATAAATAAAAATGAATTGTTGTTCGTTAGTCTGATTAAAACTCGAGAACGGCTGGGCCGATTGAGCTCACTTTGGTTTTAAAATGTTTGTCTTAGTCCAGGGTAGGTCTTAACGGTGAGCAAATAAGGAAAAATTACGAGTAAGATAGAGTAAAACGACAATTCCATTTTCCCATATAAAAGTTGACTACTTACTTGCTGTCAAACATTTGACGGTATTTGTACTCTCAGTTCCACTGGAATTGAAGAACGCATTAAAAGAAGACTTTGAATCGACAACATAATATCAACTTTGCTCATAACATCTTCTTCTTCTTAATTGGCGTAGAAACCTTTTCGTCCATCCGACAACATGACCTAGCCAGCGTAGCCGCTGTCTTTTAATTCGCTGAACTATGTCGATGTCGTCGTATATCTCGTACAGCTCATCGTTCCATCGAATGCGGTATTCGCCGTGGCTAACGCGCAAAGGACCATAAATCTTTCTCAGAACTTTTCTCTCGAAAACTCGCAACGTCGACTCATCCGTTGTTGACATCGTCCAAGACTCTGCACCATACAGCAGGACGGGAATTATGAGTGACTTATAGAGTTTGGTTTTTGTTTGTCGAGAGAGGACTTTGCTTCTCAATTGCCTACTCAGTCCGAAGTAGCACCTGTTGGCAAGAGTTATCCTGCGTTGGATTTCTAGGCTGACATTGTTGGTGGTGTTACGCTGGTTCCAAGATAGACGAAATTATCTACGACTTCAAAGTTATGACTGTCAACAGTGACGTGAGTGCCAAGTCGCGAATGCGACGACTGTTTGTTTGATGACAGGAGATACTTCGTCTTGCCCTCGTTCACTACCAGACCCATTTTCTGTGCTTCCTTGTCCAGCCTGGAGAAAGCAGAACTAACGGCGCGGGTGTTGAGGCCGATGATATCAATATCATCGGCATACGCCAACAGCTGTACACTCTTATAGAAGATGGTACCTTCTCTATTTAGTTCTGCGGCTCGAACTATTTTCTCCAAAAGCAGGTTGAAAAAGTCGCACGATAGGGAATCGCCTTGTCTGAAACCTCGTTTGGTATCGAACGGCTCGGAGAGGTCCTTCCCGATCCTGACGGAGCTTTTGGTGTTACTCAACGTCAGTTTACACAGCCGTATTAGTTTTGCGGGATACCAAATTCAGACATCGCGGCATAAAGGCAGCTCCTTTTCGTGCTGTCGAAAGCAGCTTTGAAATCGACGAAGAGGTGGTGTGTGTCGATTCTCCTTTCACGGGTCTTTTCCAAGATTTGGCGCATGGTGAATATCTGGTCGGTTGTTGATTTGCCAGGTCTGAAGCCACACTGATAAGGTCCAATCAGTTTGTTGACGGTGGGCTTTAATCTTTCACACAATACGCTCGATAGAACCTTATATGCGATGTTGAGGAGGCTAATCCCACGGTAGTTGGCGCAGATTGTGGGGTCTCCTTTTTTATGGATTGGGCATAGCACACTTAAATTCCAATCGTTGGGCATGCTTTCGTCCGACCATATTTTACAAAGAAGCTGATGCATGCACCTTATCAGTTCTTCGCCGCCGTGTTTGAATAGCTCGGCCGGCAATCCGTCGGCCCCTGCCGCTTTGTTGTTCTTCAGGCGGGCAATTGCTATTCGAACTTCTTCATGGTCGGGTAATGGAACGTCTGCTCCATCGTCATCGATTGGGGAATCGGGTTCTCCTTCTCCTGGTGTTGTGCGTTCACTGCCATTCAGCAGGCTGGAGAAGTGTTCCCTCCATAATTTAAGTATGCTCTGGGCATCAGTGACTAGATCACCTTTGGGGGTTCTACAGGAATACGCTCCGGTCTTGAAACCTTCCGTAAGCCGCCGCATTTTTTCGTAGAATTTTCGAGCATTACCCCTGTCGGCCAGCTTATCAAGCTCTTCGTACTCACGCATTTCAGCCTCTTTCTTCTTCTGTCTACAAATGCGTCTCGCTTCCCTCTTCAACTCTCGGTATCTATCCCATCCCGCACGTGTAGTGGTCGATCGTAACGTTGCGAGGTAGGCAGCCTGTTTTCTCTCCGCTGCGACACGGCACTCCTCGTCGTACCAGCTGTTCTTTTTGCACTTTCCGAAAACCAATGGTTTCGGTTGCAGCTGTACGTAAGGAGTTTGAAATGCCGTCCCACAGTTCCCTTATACCGAGTTGTTGACGAGTGCTCTCAGAGAGCAGGAGTGCAAGCCGAGTAGAAAATCGTTCGGCTGTCTGTTGTGATTGCAGCTTCTCGACGTCGAACCTTCCTTGTGTTTGGTGGCGCGCGTTTTTTGCTGCACAGAGGCGGGTGCGAATCTTAGCTGCAACAAGATAGTGGTCCGAGTCGATGTTAGGACCTCGGAGCGCACGCACATCTAAAACACTGGAGACGTGTCTTCCGTCTATCACAACATGATCGATCTGGTTGGTAGTTTTTCGATCCGGAGACAGCCAGGTAGCTTGATGAATCTTCTTATGCTGGAATCTAGTACTACAGATAACCATATTTCGGGCCCCGGCGAAGTCAATCAGCCTCAACCCATTTGGGGATGTTTCGTCGTGGAGGCTGAATTTACCGACCGTAGTGCCAAAGATACCTTCTTTGCCCACCCTGGCGTTGAAGTCGCCAAGCACGATTTGACATCGTGGCGGGGGCAGCTCTCATAAGCGCGCTCCAAGCGCTCATAGAAGGCATCTTTGGTCACATCGTCCTTCTCTTCCGTCGGGGCGTGGGCGCAAATCAGCGATATGTTGAAGAACCTCGCTTTGATGCGGATTGTGGTTAGACGTTCATTCACCGCAGTGAATGATAGTACTCGGCGACGGAGTCTCTCTCCCACCACGAATCCTACACCAAACTTGCGCTCCTTTATATGGCCACTGTAGTAAATGTCACAAGGACCTACTCGTCTCTGTCCTTGTCCCGTCCATCGCATTTCTTGACGGCGGTGATGTCAGCCTTTGTTTTACGAGGACATCAACAAGCTGGGCAG
>NW_026090782.1:0-12900 GCF_024586455.1 Bactrocera neohumeralis
CCCGTACCTGCGCTTGACGCCATGGCTGTTTTGTCTGTCACACTTCCCGTCGGGACAACGAACGTAAGCGTCTCGGCACAATCCACGGAGGCCGAGGCGGTGGAGGGCCTCCCGCTCGGCATCCAGCCATGGAGCCCAAGAGCGCAGCCGTACTTCACGTTCACGGCGAGGGAGGAGCGGAAGCTTCCGAAGGCCACGCGCCTCAACGAGAGGAAGACGACACAACAAGAGTACTTTAGATGCCTGGCCGAGCGCCTGAACGTTGATGTTGCCACCCGAACGCAGCACCCACTTGTACACGAGGACACAACGCCGCTCGTGGTCTTGCCGCTTATGCTCGAGGTCTCTGACCTGCGTGCATTCACCTGCAACGTGTCGACCACCGTGCGCTACATCATGTACGTCGACAACGGCGGCTTGGCCCCCATGCGGCACTTCCTAGACGATGTGGAGAAGGCATTTGGGTGGACAGGCCGCATCGCTGTCCGCCGCTATCCGTGGAATGCGGGCTGCGCCGGTGCTATCAACAACGGCGTCGACTGGGCGCTGAGGCTGCCGGAGGATGAGGTGCCCTTCGTTCAGATCTCCAACTGCGACGTGCGATACCCGCCGGGTCTATACCTCTCGCGCATCCGCGACATGCACCGGCTGACGCGCCACGACTCCGCGCGCATCCGCGAGCTGGAGGCGGAGGTCGCGAAGGAGGACGCCGACCCCGCGACGTGGGCGCGCTACAAAAGCGGGGAAGCCCCTCCGCGGCGAATGGTCGCCCAACGCGACGCTGGTGACGTCGCGGCTGCTGCCCGATCGCATCCGTTACATGCCGGCGGCTGAACGTCTGTACACGTTTAGGGAACACACCGCTTTTCTTTTTTCAACTCCTTCACCGACACAAGCACCTACCTAATGAGCCGGCTGGCGCTCACCGTTGGGTATCAAGACGAGAACAACTACCCAGCGTACTTTGAGGACATTGACATCATGTGGCGCGCTGACCTTCTTGGCTACCGCGTTGGGCTCATGTCTCTCGCAAATAAGCAGAGGGTCACATCAATCTGCATTACGGAAGCGTCCTTCGCAAGCTTCGGGAGAGCAAGAATTACGTCCGCACGCCCGAGGTTGACAGACTTCTTAAAGCACTGCGGCGGTACGAACGCATCGACTCATCACATCGCTATGCCAACCTGAAATGGTCCAGTCGGATTCGAGAGCCGATGGGACGCCGTTTTCTGGAGCCATTCTCCAAAGGGCATCCCTTTTACATGCCAGAACCACGATTTGAGTACCGGGTTAGCGACCAATCAGCTTTGACGGTGGCACGTATCGCGGGTAGACAGCAGAACCATCACGCCTACCTTCCTATTGATGCTTACGTCCACGACGTCACGTTTCGCACCCGCGCGTACACGGCCATGTTCGCTGACGTTGACGTTGAAAAGCCATCCAGTCCTTTACTCCGCTTTACATACAACACCAGCTTACTAACCGTATTCGCCTAAGGCAAGCACCTGTGAGGCATTCTCCTTGTTCTTCCTCGTCTCCCCCCCCCCCCCGATGAAGTCTGGGTACCCAGGAAGTGAAAAGCAGCTCATGAGTGAGTAAAAGTGTGGTTACTGTGTCCCTTATCGTTTTTAAGGAAAAAAATCTCCGATGCTATCCTCGCGACAGCGCTGCGGGATACGTTGGCAGTGCATTTTTTTTCTCTCCCTTTCTCTACCTTTACTATGCCCGACCCGTCAATGACGCCCGTGGGAATCGCCTCGTTTTGCCTGCGTTGCCAACCCCAAAAGCTGCCGGGCTCCGCCTTGGCAGCGGGTGGGTAAAAATCTGGCCTTCTCTCCGGTAGTCCACTGGGTCTTCTTTTTTTAACGCAATAGTTGCAATCTGTACGTGAGCCAAAAAAAAAAAGTGCAATACGAATGCTAGCGAAGCGGTCCAGCTCGAGAAACTGCAGGGGAGGGGTGGTGCATCCCCAACAAAGACAGAGAGAGAGAGAGCTGCTGATGCTTTCGCGAGGGATCAAGACGCGAAAGGAGGAGCATGCGCGGTGGTTTTGTGACTGTCTTTAGGGTTTGGCTGTGGTCAATCACGCTCTCCTTCTCATTCTTTGCGCTGCGGTAGCGGAGCTTATCGCAATGCATACCACCTTCTTTGCCCACTTTGCGGTTTCTTCTTTTTTTTTTAATACTGTGAGCGTTAAAAAAGAAAAGAACTCTGAAAAGCGCTGCGCATGATAGCTCCCCCACGCGTCTGCAACACACACTGTCGTTGCATTCGGGCCGCACACCGGTTGTACGCAGCGCTCCGCATTGTGACGCTCTTTCTTCCTGATGGTGCGGCTTTGGCAGCACTGCCACAACTCTCCTCCACAAAGAATGTGAGAGGAGAGGCCTCTCGCTGAACAGACGATCAGTGCCTTGTTTTGCCACAGGTAGGCAGCCACAGCCTGCCCTGTGCCGCGCACGACGGGAAAAGAGCCCGTCTTTGCTCGCTGAGACCCACTACGGCAGCTGCGCGAGTTGAACAGTCTCTGTGCACACACACACACACACACAAACACTTATCTCATTTTGGTGCGACGCTCTCTTTCTTGGGATATTCACTGCCCAATCCAGTAAGCAACGACGATCGGTCTACCGAATGCAAAATGCTTTTCGGCGCTTCGACACCCGAGACGAGATTTCTCCAAGGACCCCATCTATTCATGTCTGAGGTTGGGAAGAGGGAGATTTGGGGCGCGACTGCCGATCCTGCTTTTTCGTTTTCTGGAAACCCAATGATCCATTTTCTCTTACACACACACACACACATTCTTTCTTTGTTAGACGTCTTGCGTGCGGAGAGCCAGTCCCGCCAGCCTCAACCACGGGAACTACTGCACGCCTGCGGTCACTGTTGCGGTCCCTGAATCTTTTATGTTCACACGTCTTTTTTTTTCTGCATGTGCCCCACCGCGTCTTGCGCACTGCATTGGCATGCCCACCACTTGCCTCCTTCCTTTTCCACGCCTCCATTCTCACTCTTACGCCAGTTAAAGGCCGCTGCTGTTGTCTGGCAGAACCCAGAAATTGCTGCATTCTTTTACCACCAACACTCCTTTCTTCACTTGTCAGCTAGCTACAGCGCGGTCGGCCTTCACGTTCTTTCCCGACACACCTGCCGGCGCTCCCGTCGCTGCGTGTGCGCACCACGGCCGCACAAGCAGCCCCCGCTTCCCCAGGATGCCCTCCCTACCGCTCTCTACAGAGGCGGGTGTGAAGGACCAGGCCAAGCACGAGCATTTCTTTTCCTATCGTGGCCTTTGTTGGGTGCTTGCCACGGTGCTAGTGCTCTGTGTGATTGTGTCGGCGCCCACCTACGCCTATCGTCTTGGCACTACCGTCCCCTCAGAGAGACCCCAGGAGGACTCCAGTGCCCGTCCCACCGCTGTCCCACCGCCTCCCATCGAGCGGAGAGCGAACAACGAGACGGCAAGCGCCCCCACGACCCAGTCGTCTTCCCCTGAGCCAGCCTTACCGAAGCACCGAAAAGTGACGCCACGGAACCCGCAGTCGACGGTGGTAAACCCCATCCAAACCGTGTCCTCCTTCCTTCCACGCTTCGGCAACCTGTTGACGGACAGGCTGCTTCCACCATCGTCCAATGCGACCCTTAACGTCGTCAGGGGCCGCTGCGGGCTTATCCGCGACGTCGTGTTGAGGAAGTGGTTGCCGCTTGCACGCCGGGAGGCGGACGGTGTCTATCGCACACACATCGGCACGGCGGGAGACAGCCACGCCGAAAAACTTCTTTGGGGCATCTTCGAGGATCTCAACACGTGCGTCACGGGGATCTGGACGCAAAAAATGACACACATACTCTGCGAGGTGCCGTTCTCAACAATATGCATGGGTGCGGTTTACACCCCTTTGTCAACCCAGACGAGCACCCATCCATAGTCCCTGGCACCGGGCTTGTGTTTTCCTATCACAAAGTTCCTCACAGCAAAAGCACCGTGCAAACGCTTGCGACCGCCTACTCGCCGTTGTTCAAGGGCAGCTCCTCCTCCGAGTACGAACCGCTTCACCGCCCTGGCTTCTCCACCGATCTCTTTCCACTTATGCGAGACATCAAATCGCCCCATTTTCTGATGCCCGTGCCGGGCACGTGGCTGTCACCGTCACTGAAACTGCGCGCTCCCGATGTGCTGTACCTGACGAGCGGGACGTGGGACGTCGCGCACATGGAGCCGGTGTGGGATGGGTACGAACTGTACAGTCACGACGTGTACGCGCGACCAGACTTTGGCACGTATTTTCCCAAAATAGTGCGCGACTTTGGTGTGACCATGCGCGCGAACTACACCGAACCGCTGCAGGCACTGTTCAAAGCGTGGAGGAGCGCGTGGCAAGAGACACGGTTTCAGGGCGGCAACCTGTCGGCCCTTGAGCTCGCCTACGTGCCTCCGCGGCAGGTGATTGTGTCAGTTGCTCCTCGTGTGGATTGCGACGGCGCTATGTACAAGATGGGTGTGCGCTCGCATTTATCCGCAGAGTTCAACGAGACGCACCTCGACTATCGGCTGTTCCTCCGTGGGCGGCTTCGTTGCTCGGCGTTGGTGGTGCCCTTGGAGCAAGTAATGCAAATGGTGATACGAGACACCGTTCGAGGGCTCCTCGCCGACGACCACGCCGACAGCCACGCCTCTCCACCTAGCGTCACGCTGCTGGACTGGGCACTGCCAGAAAATCCGTGCGGTCGTTCCGACAGCACTCATATGGATTTTCAAGAACGAACCTGCCGGCGCTACATCATCAACGCATTCTATTCTTTGTTTTAGTTTGTCGGCCCGACTATGGTCTTTTTTTTTATTATTTTTACAAGCAAGGAACTCGCATGTTTGCCTTCTTCATAGTAAGCTCTTCCTCATTTTTCTCTCTCTTTTGTGTGTGTGTTCTGTTTTCCTTTTTTTTTTTAAACGCCTTTGTTTGCCGAACTTTGGCGGCAGGTAGTGTGTGTGTGTGTGTGTGTGTGCAATGGGCGGTGAGCGACGCGGCCAAAAAAAGCTCGTTGTGCGAAGTTCGCTGGAGAATTTTCCTTCATAGCGTCCCTTACCGGCGACTGCTCTCACCACTACCCGTACATGCCGCCGAGTCCACAATACGGCACACGAAAACACCTCGGATCCTCTAATTATACACTTCAGAGGCGATTTGCCGCTCTCCACGCTGACACCTTGACACGAACGGACATGGCGACGAAACACGAACGAATCGGAAGGACGTATTTTTTTTTCTTCTTTTTCTTTTCTCGCCTTTCATTCCCTTCTTCTCCGAATACGTTTTCTCTTTTTGCACATGCCAAAAAGACAGCTCCGATGCTATCCTCGCGACAGCGCTGCGGGATACGTTGGCAGTGCATTTTTTTTTCTCTCCCTTTCTCTACCTTTACTATACCCGACCCGTCAATGACGCCCGTGGGAATCGCCTCGTTTTGCCTGCGTTGCCAACCCCAAAAGCTGCCGGGCTCTGCCTTGGCAGCGGGTGTGGGTAAAATCTGGCCTTCTCTCTGGTAGTCCACTGGGTCTTCTTTTTTAACGCAATAGTTGCAATCTGTACGTGAGCCAAAAAAAAAGTGCAATACGAATGCTAGCGAAGCGGTCCTGCTCGAGAAACTGCAGGGGAGGGATGGTGCATCCCCAACAAAGACAGAGAGAGAGAGCTGCTGATGCTTCCGCGAGGGTCAAGACGCGGAAGGATACGCGTACGCGACCATCATTTCTCTCCACCCATTCCTCTCTCTGTTTCCTCTGATCAGGATTCTTTTTCGGCTCCATTCTTTGTACCACAAACGCAAAATGGTGACAATGATACCGGTTATTTTGCGGATTTGCGAATGAGACGACGGCTGTGACGGGCTTCCTGACTCTGAGCGATACTCCACGCCCTGCCCCCACTCCCCCTACCTTTCTCTTTCTACTTTCATTGTAGTCTTCTGCAGTGCCTCCCTTTCTTTCTGTTCCTTTCAAAGCTTGCGCAGGGAATGGAGAGGACGGAGTTAGCGGTTCGGGCAGTAGCCCAGGAGGGACGGTGTCCCGATGTTGTGTATCCAATGGGTCTGAAGGTGAAACACGCGTGTTACTATTATCTCCTTTCTTGACCTGGCGACAGTTCTTATCTCGTAGTCTTTTTACGCGGAAGTTTTTTCTGTTTTTTAAATCCATCCCACCCACCCCCGGACCCTGCCACGACAGGGACCCTTGGATTGAAAAGGGCAATCCAAGATTAAGTATTTCCTGCACTTCGTAGTATGACTATACCTAAATATAAAAGAAATCTAACACCTTGATTCTAACGTAGTATCAGTTAATAATAGGAAAGGATACGGGATCTGAAGTCTCGCGAGTGACCCTTGAATGCACGACACCTGATCTCTCGTAATGACCCATTAGTGAATCTCCGATATCTCTCGTATTCTTCTTCTGGCCGATGAGGGAGCACATGATGGCATCGGTGACACAGAAATGCCAAGGGAGAGAGTGGTGTCGGCGCGCCCTTCCGACCCCGCAGGGGCGCACGTTAATGGCCATTTTACCGATGCCGACGACGCCGCGCTACCCGCCTTGGAGCGTGTGGGTGAGCCGAAGATCACGCATGCGGTGTTCCTGCAGTGCCTGGCGGCGCGCCTGAACGTCGATGTCGCCACCCGCACGCAGCAGCCTATTGACGCTGAGGCCGCGACGCCTTTGATTCTCTTCCCCATCATGATGGAGCTCTCCGACCACCGTGCCATCATGTGCAACATGACCAACCACATCCGCTACATGATGTACGTCGACAACGGCGGCGTGCCAGAGGTCGGCCGCTTTTTGGACGATGTCATGGCCCTGTTTGGCTGGACAGGCCGCATGGTCGTCCGCCGCTATACGTGGAACGCGGGTTTCAGCGGGGCCGTGAACACCGCCATCGACTGGGCGCTGCAGTTGCCAGCCGACGAGGTGCCCTTCCTGCAGGTGTCGAACAACGACGTGCGCTACCCGCCCGGCCTGTACGAGGCCCGCGTCCGTGCCGCGCACCAGCTCACGAAGAAGGACGCGGCCAGGATTGCGGAGCTCCAGAAGGAGGTCGATGTTGAAGCGACCTCGCCAGAGGTTCTCAACCACTACAAGGACGGCAAAACCGTTGAGAGGCAGCTGGTCGCCCAACGCGACGCTGGTGACGTCGCAGCTTCTGCCCGACCGCATCCGCTACATGCCGTACACAGAGCGCATCACACAGTTCAACGCACACACCGGTGTTTTCTTTTTAATCACGACCGAGATTTTAGCAGTTTATGCTCAGTCGTCTGGCCATGTTAACGGTCGGCTACTTCGACGAGAACTTCCTCCCCGCGTACTTTGAGGATATTGACTATTCCTGGCGTTTGAGCATGCTCGGTTTTCAAGCCAGCGTGACCCCCAAAGACCGACCGGCGTCTCGTCATTTGATTAACGCGGTTTTAAACATGCTGCGGAAGGCGGAAAGGCGAACGGACCGTTACGCACCGAAGGTGCTGGAGTTAAAAGCCCGGATGTTCCACGTGATGCGCGCCGGCCTTTCCTACATTTACGCGCGCACAAAATGGGGCTCCACCGACCCCGAGGTGCACGAGGGCGGCATGCGGCGCTACGCCGAGCCCTTCAACGCGCAAAGCCAGTGGTCCATGTACGAACGAGCGCACGTCGGCGAGCTTCAGAGGCAGGTGGCGGCCATGGTTGATTCCGGCAGCAGCGCGTGCAGGAAGGCGGCGGCGGCGCCCAACTGTGTGCAGCGCCGAGAGCATGTGTTGAGGCAAGTCCTAACAGAAGCTCGCGCGTCCTTTCTCCACCGCACCTTCAACAACTGGTCGTACATTCCTCTCGATGCCTGGGTGCGTGACGCTGCGTTTGCGCAGCTCGCCAAAGGATCGGCAACGGGGAGCCCGTCAGTCCGCGGTCTACAAAGTACAACGCAGACTTGGTCAAGGGGCTCTTCCGCTGACGGCTCTGTGCAAGAGAAGAAAGAAACTTTGGGAAACGCCCCCCCCCCCCCCCCCCGCCTTTCTGGAGCAGCAGAGAGGCGCATGTTAAAGGGAGGAGGAGGTTGTTGTTCTTCTTTTTTTTTTTTGCGTTCCGCTTGCGGTTGTTAAGGAAGTGGTTGCCCTGTAGACGCTTTTATGCATGGACGTGTCGGCGTGTAAAGTGCGCTGGGTACTGTTGTTTTTGTTTTTGTTTTGTTTTGTTTATGTATGCGTGTCTTGGATACGCGTGCTTGTTCACCCCTCTCTCACTTTCTTTGTGTACAGCAGAGCTACTCGGCTCCCGTGATTAAAGAACGGTATATTTATTAATTGTTTTTGTTGTTGTTGTTGTTGTTGTTGTTGTTTTTTAAGATGAAAAAAGAAGTCGGATGGGGAAACGCGACGGAGTTCGAGCATTCGCAGCTTTTGTATGACAAGTGTAAAACGCATTCCTTCTCTGTGTGTGTGTGTGTGTGTGTGAAAAAGGGGGAGGAAAGGAATGAAGTTTTTCCCTTGCTAAGAAAAGAAAAAGGAACGACACACGGGGATTTTGGACGGAAGAATAAAAGAGGGGCAACAGGTCCGTTGATGCCCTCTTGTTTGTGTTTGTTCACAAGCAACGCGGTCTTCTCTCTCCCTTTCTCCATGGTTTGGCTCTTCTCTGTTAGTTAATTCAGGTGTGCCATCATTCTTCTTGCACGCTTTCTTTTCACGGCGATTACGGTAGTGTGGAAACCCACTCAGTCGAGAAGAAAAAACACAAAGACAAAAAAACAAAGATAAAGACGGCACGAGGATGCACAACAATCCGAGTTGCCGGTCACACATCGCCTCGCACGCTGCATGGCGTCTGAAACAGAATCGGCGTATTCTAGAGGCGGGTAGCATGATGTTGCTCGCGGGAATGGTAATCGGTTTGCTGTACATGCACACTTCCACAGAGGGTGTAATCTTTGGCCTCCACGACGCGGATGAGCGAGAGCAAACCCGCACGCAGGAAGACAGCGATGGCAGCTCATCGATGTTTGAATCCACAGCGCATCCGTATCTTCCTCGTGGTCTTCAGCCTTGGTCACACGCCGCGCAAGCCCACCCGAGCTTTACCGAGGCTGACGACGTCGCACTGCCGTTCCTCCAGCGACCGGGTGAGAGCCCCATTTCTCAACGGCAGTTTCTCCGATGTCTCGCTGACCGCCTGAACGTTGACGTGGCCTCACGAACCATGAAGCCGTTAGCACGGGAGCAGACGGTGCCGCTGATTGTGTTCCCCACCACGGTCGAAACCGCTGATCACCGCGGGTACATTTGTAACGCAACTGTGTTCATGAAGTACATTGTGTACGTGAGCAACGCCGACGTCCCCGAGATGGACCACTTTTTTGCGGATCTTGAAAAGGTCTTTGGCTGGACCGGACGACTTATCGTGCGGCGTCGCCCGGAAAACGTCGGCTGCGCTGGTGCCATCAACCACGGGATCGGCTTGGCGCTGGATTTGCCCGAGGAAGAGGTACCGTTCATGCAGGTCGCCAATCACGATCTCCGCTTTCCGCCGGGTCTGTACGAGGAAAGACTGCGACACATGTACGCCTTGACAAAGCTGGATGGACTTCGCATCGCCGAGCTGGCTCGTGAGGTGGCGCAAGAAAGTGTCTCGCCGCAGGTCCTCCGCAGGTACAAAAGCGGGAAGCCTCTCCGCGGCGAGTGGTCGCCCAACGCGACGCTGGTGACGTCGCAGCTTCTGCCCGACCGCATCCGCTACATGCCGCTGATGGAACGGCGAAAGCAGTTTAAGGGTCACGTTGGTATGATGTTTTTTCACAAGAAACCAGATGCTAGCACCTACTTCCTCAGCCGCCTGGCAGCATTGACGGCGGGCTACAGTGACGAGAACTTCTTCGTCGCGTACTTTGAAGACATCGACTACATTTGGCGCCTCGAACTGCTTGGCTTCGACTTCTCACTTGTTCCACACGACGGCACTGAAGCAATTCACTTTTCCAATGCCCTCACACAGATCGCGAAGGTGGGGCTGATTACTTTTCGCGCTGCCCGCCAATCGAGGTGGCAGCGGCAGCAGCAGCGGGAGCTGTCGCCCGCCGTCCTTGCGCAGTTAAAGGGGTTTGCAAAATACAAGAAGAACCCCGCGACCTACCGCTACGCCTCCTTCAAGTGGGACACGACAGAAGGCACAGCCGTCGCGGGCGAGCAGCGGCGGACCGAGCCTTTCTTTCCTGGCAGTCGATGGCGCATGAGCGGGGCGGCCCTGCAGCACGCACAGAGCACAAAGACAGACAGAAAAAACAGAGTAGCGCCGGCACCACCGGACCTCAAGCGGATCCTGCACGGGATTCAGGACGCGCCCATTGAACGCGACCTGAGCAAGATACCAGAGGCCCAGACGGTTTTGAACGATGGCCGGTACCTCCCGCTCGATGCGTGGGTGCGAGACGACCACTACTTGAACAGCATCCGTGCGTTCATGCGCGAAAGCCGCGTGGCAGTGAGGCCGTCAGCGCTTCTCCCAACGGCCAACGCCAGTTACCCTTCTTTTTCTCCTTCCGCATGGCCGGACCATTTTGTCGGTTCGCACAGTGGCAGTCACCACAACCACGTGAAAGGCAATTTGAAAAGAAAGAACGCACATACCTTTCTGGTTGGGAATTACAATGGAAGTCTCGTTACGTCATTTTTTTTTTTGGATCTCAAACAAATCCATGATGGAATCACTCGTTTTTTTTTTTTCATTTCTTTTTGGCTTCCATGGCCATGTTATTTCTTTTTTTCTTTTCTTTTTTTATATTGCTTTCCTTTAGTTTGTGTGTCGTATAAACATCATACATTTCATTGCACGCCTTATGTGAGGACACACTTTTTTTTTTTTGCAACAAACAAAACCAAAAAAAAAGAAACTAACGGAAACGACAGGGATGGCAAAAATAAAAAGAGGGAGGGCCATGGAGCACCGCAGCTGTTGCGCAGCGATGGATGCGCTACAGCTGAAAAAAAGAGAGAGAACGGGGAAAAGAAAAAAGCGGGGAGTGGAGGCGCAGAGTGGACGGGAAAAGGGGAAAAAAGGGGAAGAAACGAAAGAGGAAAGGTGTGTGGTTTGCTTGTCAATGCTTTTTTTTTAACTCCCTTTCCTACTCTTGTCTGGTATCTCAATGACATTCGCTTTTGTTTGTTCATTTGTTTGTTTTTGCTGTTGGTGTTCCCTGAAGCACATGAACTAGAGAAAAAAAAAAAGAAACACACGAAATGCCGCGACATGCCGGCGTACGGGTTCTTGGTTTGCCAGTGAAAAAAGACGATTGTAACGCGAGTGACAGCAACTTACACGAAGATGAAGAGCATGTCGTCAGAGAAGGTCTTGTGGCACGGCATAACAGCCATCGAACTCACCGCAGTACCACCACCACCGCAGCAGCAGCCGCAGGCGGTGGTGGGGCCTGCGAGTACCTCTTTGCCCACCTAAGCGACGCGACTGGTCTTCCCGCTCTGACGAACCAAAACGTCTCCCTGACGATTGGCTACAACTTCCTCGACGGCGCCTGCTACAGCCTATGGGGCGCTCTCCTTCTCCCGGTGCTGATCCACAAAGTAAGCGGTGATGCGGTCGTGGGAATGGCGGCCGCGGCGTCCGGCGTGGCGCAGCTGGCGGCAGCAACCATCGCGGGATGCTACAGCGATACTTCGCGGCGGCAGTTCTTTATTCGTTTCGGTGCCGCGTGCGCTGCGGTTGGGATTCTGTGCTTTGTCGCAGCTGTCTTCCTGTCTGGTGGTAACAGTGCAGAAGCAAAAGACTCGCAGGACTCTCCCGAAGAAAGCGCACCCTTTTCTCTGTCCTCGTTGTCACGGCGGCGGCGGCTGACGGCTCTTTTTGTTACTGCGCAGGCGATATGGGGCGCGTACACGGGCTTCGTGTCCACCAGCTCCGAAGCCTCTTCGCCGACAGCGTCCGCAGCGGCGAGCGGACTGCCATTTACAATTTCAAATGGATGGTGCAGACACTGTGCTATCTGGTCGGCTACCTCGCGGCGCTCCTCCTGTTGCTCACACTTGGCAACGACTGGGAACTCGCGAGCGTGCGCCCGGTGATGCTGATTGGGCTGCTGGCACACCCCATCGCGCTTGTCATTTTGCTGTTGCTGAAGGATCACAACGCCCTCTCCGCCGCCTCGCCCGAACCCTTTGCTGTGTCCACGGTTTTTGCGGTGGAGGAGGTGGTGGAAGAAGAAGGTGAGGAAGAAGCCGCAGGTGCTTTCTGTCGAAAAGGTGTCGTGGCCTCTAGCGTTGGCGTCTGCAAGACGGACAACGGTCAGCATCCCATGTTCTCTGGCGGGGCGCGCGCGAAGAGGGAGGAGGAGGGGGAGGAAGAGGCACGCGAAGCGGAAGACAGTGGGCGAAAAAACGCGCGGAGCATCCTTCTGAAGTCGACGGTGATGGTGGGCGTCCTCGGGATGCGGAAGGTCCATCGCAAATTGTCCAGGAACGGTGGAAAGTGAACTCTCCGCGCAGCAGCAACAGCGGCTGCACGGAGAGACGTTTCGCCTCCCTGGCCTCTCTGGGTGCCGCCTCTCCCATCTTTGTTCCTGGTCCGCGGTCCCCTATCTCGTCTGTCTGGTCGACTTCCTGATGGCGCTGGGCTCTGGCATGACACTCCTCTACGTCCCCCTCTTTCTCAAAAACGACGTGGGGGTGTCGCCGGTTTTTTGTATGTCACGTACATCCTCTCCACCTGCCTCACTGCCGTCACATCGCACATTGCACGTCTGCTCGCCGAGCGTTGGCTGAATCGGATCCCTGCAGTCCTTCTTGTGCGCACCATCGGCACCCTCTTCCTGCTCCTCCTCGGCGTTCTACCTGTTTACCAAACGAAGAATGCTG
>NW_026090783.1:0-13180 GCF_024586455.1 Bactrocera neohumeralis
AGAGGAAATAGTGCCCGAGGTCTGAATATGTATAAGCGTTGGGCGGGCAAAAACTTTGCCCCGGGGATTTCTCGGTTTTCTTTTTTGATATTTCTTGATTGGCGGGCAGGATAGAAAAAAAAGTAAAGTCCTATCGAAACGAATCAAAATGCGTTGTATTTGAAATTAAATTCTCTTCTAGTGACCTAAAATATCTTAAGAAAGTTAACATTAATCGGTTTTAAGCGATTTAAAGTAAATTTTTTCTTTAATGTATTTTTAATCTGCGAAAAAAAATTTTGAATTTTTCACTTTTGTAGAGATTTTCTTGGTTCACTAAAATTACACTATTGAAAATTAAAAATTTCTCTTTCAAATGAAAATTGCGACCTGCACCTTGCCGCCACGCAGGAGAGTGCACTCAGGGCGCCTCCGTAATTTCTACAAACATGAAGATATCTAATGTATAATAAAAAAAAATTTGAGAAGACTCTTCAAATATATAAGAATAAACCCTAAAAGGGGGCTATACCAGTGTGACACTTTCAAAAAATTTTTTTTTTTTTTTGCTTTTTCGATAGTTTATATATTCAAAAATATCCTGTGAAATCGGCGAGGTCGTATCTTAAATAGCTTTTGAATGGCAGCGTTCTAAACAGCGACCGCTCAGAGGTGCAAACATATATAAGTGAAACTTTAAACGCGTTTTTCTCGAAACGACATTTTTCAAAATTGCTGACATTATAACTCAACGAGAAATTGACCGATCGACTTCAAATTAAAACTGGATATAGTTGAATACATTTGCTATACAATAGACTACGATCTTTTTGATTGGTTGAAAATTGTCAATTTGGCATTAAAAAAACGACCATTTTTTTCGTAAAAAAACGATTTTTTTTTTCAAAATTACGCCATTTTCTTAATTTTTGATATTTTTCAAAGATCGTAGTTCATTGTATAGAAAATATATTTAAGTTTAATAAACATTTTGAATTTTTTTGTTTCAGCTATTCAATCGACCGGAATCATGCCAGCAGTTGAGGCACTTTTTTTTCGGCACTTCCGCAGACAGCACATAACTCCGTTATTTTTCAATATTTTTGTAAAAAAAATTTTTTTATATAGCTAAAAATATACTTTATTACGTCCATAGAACGTTGAAACATTCAATCTATTACTTTCTTTTAAAAAAATTCACGAAAATCGCCTAATTTTTCATGCGTCACACTGGTATAGCCCCTTAAGTTTCGGATGTTAATGAATAAAGACATATTATTCTCACTCGCAGTACGTGGACTTATTTTTCTTTAACTCGCGCTAACACGTGTTTGGTTGATTATCGTTTCTTTTAAGTCGTTCGTGAGTTATAGCGTCGCAAGCATGGAGCAAAATAAAGAGAAAATACGGCATATTTTACAGTACTACTACGATAAAAGTAAAAATGCATCTCAAGCCGCCAATAAGATTTCTGCAGTTTATGGACCCGATACAGTTTCCATTTCCACCGCACAACGATGGTTTCAACGTTTTCATTCTGGTGTAGAGGTGGTCGAAGGTGCGCCACGCTCCGGAAGGCCTGTCGTCGAAAATCGCGATAAAATCGCTGAATTGGTCGAAAAGACCGGCATAGTAGCAGCCGTAGCATCGGTCAAAAGCTGGGCATGAGTCATCAAAAATTCATTTCAATTTCAATAAAAAAAAAAAAAAAACATTCAACGAAAATACCGCACGACTTTTTTGACAACCTATTAATATTTTTGGTTTCTTTGAAACAATTTACCGGCAGTGTCTGGAGGTCTGAATAAAATCTGATGTAAATATAAATGACACTAATCGACATCCCAGAAGAAGAATTTGTTGATAACTTAAAAGATCAGGGAGTTACATCCGTCTATAAATTTACAAAAAATTTAGAAGGCAAAAAAAAAACAAGTGGAGTAGTTCTCCTATCATTCGACCTCTACAAACTGCACGAAAAAATCGAAGTCTCATTGCGCACAATGCGTATCAGAGCCTATTTCCCAAACACCATGAGGTGTAAAAGTTGCCAACAACAAATGAAACTACAAAAGAAACAACAAAAAACCTTCCTAACTTAACATTTCCCCAAACAAAAACAAACGCAACCGAAAAATGCCTACCACTCATTCCAAAAACATCCTCAGCAGATTCTCTAACCAACCAAACTCGCTCTCTCTCTCTACAGACAATTTTCATTTCTTTCCACATACTTATACAGGCAATATCTCACCTCATGAAATTATCACTTCTGACAATGAAGAACAATAACTCTCATAATTAATTCCCACTTCTTTCTTAATACTCTCATTGGTAAGAAATGCTCAAATTTCTCCAATGGAATATGAACGGATTCGACAACAATTACACTGATCTAGAATTACTCATAAAAGAACAATCACCAAGTGTTACATCACTAAAAGAAACACACCTTTCATTTAATTCCGCAGCTACTGTACCCAAACAATTCGCTGCATATTTCTACAACTTAACACAAAATCATACTAACAAACAAGGTGTTGCTTCTTCTTCTTCTTAATTGGCGTAGACACCGCTTACGCGATTATAGCCGAGTTAACAACAGCGCGCCAGTCGTTTCTTCTTTTCGCTACGTGGCGCCAATTGGATATTCCGAACGTAACCAGGCCCCTCTCCAACTGGTCCTTCCAACGGATTGGAGGTCTTTCTCTTGCTCTGCTTCCCCGGCGAGCACAGCGTCGAATACTTTCAGAGCTGGAGTGTTTTCGTCCATTCGGACAACATGATCTAGCCAGCGTAGCCGCTGTCTTTTAATTCGCTGAACTATGTCAATGTCGTCATATATCTCATACAGCTCCATCGAAGCTTCCATCGAATGCGATATTCGCCGTGGCCAACGCGCAAAGGACCATAAATCTTTCGCAGAACCTTTCTCTCGAAAACTCGTAACTTCAACTCATCAGTTGCTGTCATTTTTGTTCGTCGAGAGAGGACTTTACTTTTCAATTGCCTACTCAGTCCAGTAGCACCTGTTGGCAGAGCAATCCTGCGTTGGATTTCCAGGCTGACATTGTTGGTGGTGTTTACGCTGGTTCCAAGATAGAGAAATTATCTACGACTTCAATGTTATGACTGTGAGAACCAAGTCGCGAGTGCGACGACTGTTTGTTTGATGATATTTCGAGATATTTCGTCTTGCCCTCGTTCACTGCCAGACCCTTTTGCTGTGCTTCCTTGTACAGCCTGGAGAAAACAGAACTAACGGTGCGAGTGTTGAGGCCGATGCAATATCATCGACAGCAGCTTACACTATCGATGAAGAGGTGGTGTGTGTCCATTTTCCTTTCACGGGTCTTTTCCAAGATCGCGCATGGTGAATATCTGGTCGGTTGTTGATTTTCCAAGTCTCAAGCCACACTGATAAGGTCAATCAGTTTGTTGACGGTGGGCTTTAATCTTTCACAAAATACGCTCGATAGAACCTTATATGCGATGTTAAGGAGGCTAATCCCACGGTAGTTGGCGCAGATTGTGGGGTCTCCTTTTTTATGGATTGGGCATAGCACACTTAAATTCCAATCGTTGGGTATGCTTTCGTCCGACCATATTTTACATGCTCCTTATCAGTTCTTCGCCGTCGTGTTTGAATAGCTCGGTCGGTAATCCATCAGCCCCCGCCGCTTTGTTGTTCTTCAGGCGGGTAATTGCTATTCGAACTTCTTCATGGTCGGGCAATGGAACGTCTGCTCCATCGTCATCGATTGGGGAATCGGGTTCGCCTTCTCCTGGCGTTGTGCATTCTCTGCCATTCAGCAGGCTGGAGAAGTGTTCCCTCCATAATTTAAGTATGCTCTGGGCATCGGTCACTAGATCACCTTTGGGGGTTCTACAAGAGTATGCTCCGGTCTTGAAACCTTCTATTAGCCGCCGCATTTTTTCGTAGAATTTTCGAGCATTACCCCTGTCGGCCAGCTTATCAAGCTCTTCATACTCACGCAATTCGGCCTCGTTCTTTTCTGTCTGCAAATGCGTCTCGCTTCCCTCTTCAGCGGTCGGTATCTATCCCATCCCGCTCGTGGTGTGGTCGGTCGTAACGTTGCGAGGTAGGCAATCTGTTTTCTCACCCGCTGCGACACGGCACTCCTCGTCGTACCAGCTGTTATTTTGCACTTTCCGAAAACCAATGGTTTCGGATGCAGCTGTACGTAAGGAGTTTGAAATGCCGTCCCACAGTTCCCTTATACCGGGTTGTTGACGAGTGCTCTCAGAGAGCAGGAGTGCAAGCCGAGAAGAAAATCGTTCGGCTGTCTGTTGTGATTGCAGCTTCTCGACGTCGAACCTTCCTTGTGTTTGACCTGTGTTTTTTTCTGCACAGAGGCGGGTGCGAATGTTGGCTGCAACAAGTTAGTGGTCAGTCGATGTTAGCACCTCGGAGCGCGCGCACTTCTAAACCACTGGAGACGTGACTTCCGTCCATCGGCACAATATCTATCTGGTTGGTGGTTTTTCAGTCCGGAGACAGCCAGGTAGCTTGATGTATTTGCTTGTGCTGGAATCTAGTACTACAGATAACCATATTTCGGGCCCGGCGAAGTCGATCAGCCTCAACTCATTTGGGGATGTTTCGTCGTGGAGGCTGAATTTACCGACCGTAGTGCCAAATATACCTTCTTTGCCCACCCCTGGCGTTAAAGTCGCCAAGCACGATTTTGACATCGTGACGGGGGCAGCTCTCATAAGTGCGCTCCAAACGCTTATAGAAGGCATATTTGGTCACATCGTCCTTCTCTTCCGTTGTGGCGTGGGCGCAAATTATATATTGAAGAACTTTGCTTTGATGCGGATTGTGGCTAAACGTTCATCCACCGGAGTGAATGATAGTACTCGGCGACGGAGTCTCTCTCCCACCACGAATCCAACACCAAACTTGCGCTCCTTTATATGGCCACTGTAGTAAATGCCACAAGGACCTACTCGTCTCTGTCCTTGTCCTGTCCATTGCATTTCTTGGACGGCGGTCAGCATTTATTTTCACGAGGACATTCAGCGGCACCTTCCCAATTAAGGGTGACATGCCAGGTAAATCGTAGTCCTTATTTCGTTTGCCATGGTCGTAATCAAATGGGGGATCTCTTATCCGTGGCTGTCAATTAGTTCCCATTAGTGGTGTTTATTACGTGGCAGGTCACAAACTCAGCGCACAACCCTGTGTAGGGGATATTTCGCCTTCTCACTTCAGCTCGCCTTCAAACGGATGTTATTAGGCTACCCAGAGGATACTTGGTCAAAGATCGAAAGTCGTGAGCTGCTTGAGTCATATGTAAAAGAATCGTTTCTGGCCACTCCGAAGTGAATGGCGATCAGAGAACTTTCCTCACTTGCGTGAACTTCACACATCCATCCGGAATCTTATATAGTGAGACGAAATAACAGAACTTCAAATGTGCTAATTTGTGATATTTATCGCTCCAATGCCAACCATGAAGAAAAAAGGTAGACAAACGGCATCAATGATTTCAGCAGTAAGGCTAACCAAAAAGCAAAAACCAAACTCTTTTAATACGCTTTTATTAGCTTCACTTGTATGTTGTATGTATGTATGTGTGTATGTTTGTAACTTTTTTAAATGGTACTGAAACGTAGAGTATTTGAGCGACACTATAGGAAGGGGACAGTAAGTTTAAGCAGCTTACCAAAAATATGCCACATCTATATAAAACTAGTTTTGGCGACATTTGAGTAGCATATAAAGTTCCTCAAAGGCAATATATTTTTATATAGATATACTTATGTATATAAGTATAACTGCGCACCAGAAGAAATAATATCAAATAATGCAAAACATGTGACATTTAGGTAATGAAAAAATTAATACTTATAATAAAATTTTTGTGGTAACAAAAGGTTGCAGATACTAGTTTTCAAAATGCCTCCGAGAAGCAACTGCAGTAGAAAAACACCTTTTTTTAACTTTGGCTGTCACGTCGATGTGAGCTTTTAAAAGTTGTCACCGAATCTAATGGCGGAGAATACGATTTAATTATATTCAGTTTATATTTCACAATATTGGTAAACCGCATAAGAAGAAAAATAGATTCTTTCAATATAAAAATAAGAATTCATAGAAATTTTAAATACACAAAGAAATATTCTACCTACCCCCTTATTACTTCACTAACTCACATTCTTGTGGTCAAAAGGGATCTAGAGCAAAGGATAACAATGGAAAAGCCTGCATTATCGAATGCGACAATTTAGACGAGTTTGTGAGGATTTGTAAACCTTCAACAGGCAGCAAAAATGTACAGTATACTCTTGATTACGTTGATGTTGTATATGAAACAGATAAGCCTGATGAGATAGAAAATACAGCAGAGTATTGAGATAGTAACAGGCAGCGTCTAGAAGAAATGATTTCTCAGAACATGAACTACTTAATCATTTAATTCCACTGCAGACATCTTTGATGGCGCCTGATGTAATCCAACCCAATGTGGAAGATGAAACAGGTTTCACGAAACCTTAACGAAATTACCAGCAAATCGAAAGACAAATCGTTAATATCGGACATGAACTGGAAAGCAGAAGAATTTGCCTGGTACTTCTTGTTTCCTTACGGAAAAACCGGTTTAAAGAGCAAAGGCCTGTAAATATTACAGCGTTAAGCGTGGGTTGCTTTGTGACATATTTTTCATATATCGAGAATTGCACGCTATTTTCACAATAATGCAGGAATTTTTCCTTCATTATTATTGTTAGTTTATACAAAGAATTATTTTTCACTTTTTAGTTTGATATGCTTTAAAAGCGTGTTTTTTAGTTTTTATACTCGCAACAAAGTTGCTAAGGAGAGTATTATAGTTTTGTTCACATAACGGTTGTTTGTAAGTCCTAAAACTAAAAAGAGTATCAGATATAGGGTAATATATACCAAAGTGATCAGGGTGACGAGTAGAGTAGAAATCCGGATGTCTGTCTGTCCGTCTGTCCGTGTCCGTCCGTGCAAGCTGTAACTTGAGTAAAAATTGAGATATCATGATGAAACTTGGTACACGTATTTCTTGGCTCCATATGAAGGTTAAGTTCGAAGATGGGCTAAATCGGCCACTGCCACGTCCACAAAATGGCGAAAACCGAAAACCTATAAAGTGTCATAACTAAGCCATTAATAAAGATATTGAAGTGAAATTTGCACAAAGGATCGCATTAAGGAGGGGCATATTTGGACGTAATTTTTTTGGAAAAGTGGACGTGGCCCCGCCCCCTACTAAGTTTTTTGTACATATCTCGGAAACTACTATAGCTATGTCAACCAAACTCTATAGAGTCGTTTCCTTCAGGCATTTCCATATACAGTTCAAAAATGGAAGAAATCAGATAATAACCACGCCCACCTCCCATATAAAGGTTATGTTGAAAATCACTAAAAGTGCGTTAACCGACTAACAAAAAAACGTCAGAAACACTAAATTTTACGGAAGAAGTGGCAGAAGGAAGCTGCACCCAGGCTTTTTATAAAAATTGAAAATGGGCGTGGCGTCGCCCACTTATGGACCAAAAACCATATCTCAGGAACTACTCGACCGATTTCAATGAAATTCGGTATATAATATTTTCTTAACATCCTGATGACATGTAAGAAATATGGGTGAAATCGGTTCACAACTACGCCTTCTTCCAATATAACGCTATTTTGAATTCCATCTGATGCCTTCTCTGTATAATATATACATTAGGAACCAATGATGATAGCGGAATAAAACTTTACACAAATACGGTATTTGAGCTGAGGTATCCTTGTGGAAAAATTGTCGGGATCGGACTATAACTTTTCAAGGGCCCTGATATCGAACACGAAGAACTCAGTGCCTAACCTAACCTAACCTAATTTTTCACCGAAAATATCGGTAAATCTCTCAGATATTTTCATGTAATTCAGAGGGCATCATTTTTATACTCTCGCAATAAAGTTGCTAATAACAGCCCTTCCTTACTTGTTATAACGAATTTTCTTTTTCAATAATTTGTAATTTATTTCTATTTGGCATTGGGGTTATTAATTGAATCTTAGTTTGAAAAAATGTTCTTGGTATCTGAAATGCAAATATTATTGTATCGTTTCTGTATACTATTACTCCTACTTTTGATAATTTTAGTTTGTAAAAATCAATCTCGTATTTTTCAATTTCTTCCCTAGTTAACATACTTGGATGTACCATATTGTATTTAGCCGCCGCTATATTATTTTGTATTTCTTGAACTTTACTTTCTATGAATTTTAGTTTATTCATTTCATCATTATACAAAATTTTACTTTCAATTCTATTTTCCTCCATGACTCCAAACATCCATTTATATGCTATTCCTCCTATATTTATCAAGCCTCTTTTATTTCTCTTTTTGATATTCGGTGTTATTGATGTGATTTTTGCTTTTATATTTTTTATTTCATCAAACAAAATTTCTTTATTTTCAATATTTAGTTTTTCAACATTTTCTTTAACCTGATCAACTATGTCTGCTATCTTGTTCGGATTTATAGTATGTATAACTGTACTTATTTCGTTAACTATTTCTATGTCCGCTGTTTGTATAATTGTATACCTTGCATCTTCTATTATTGGTGTAATTTGCAAAAGTGCTGTCACCAATGATATGATTATTGTTAAAAAAATAATTATTATCGTCATCTGTAAAAGTAAAAATGTATAACCGTTTTAGGTTTTGATTTAAAAGAACTTAAATTGGATTTTAGTCGCCTCTTACGACAGGCATCTCTTACCATGGGTATATTCTAGAAAGACCCCTTACCGTAAAAAAAATCATGTATATATGTGTAGAAAAAAAAAATTAAATGTTATTATCTCCATTAAATGCCCTTAGACTGAATGAATCGTCATCATTCTCATTTGGATTTTCTATGTTTGCTAATTTCATTGGTCTTTTTATATTTGCCGGATGGACGTTTTGTAAGGGAAATATTCTGAAATATGGTTGATCCTTATGCCGTACTCTTTTGTAGTTTTTAATCGGTCCTGTTTGTCTGTTTTCTATATATTCTTCTCTGTTTTGATTTAATTTGGCTATTGTTTTCTGTTTTACTGTATTTATTCTATCTTGTAATATGGATGGACAAATGTTTTCTTTGGCGTCCCTTGGAGAACATTTGATAGTTGAGTGGTACCTATCGTTATAGTTGCATATAACGATTTGTATCCTCATTTCTGTTGAAAGACTAGAGTCCTCAATTCCTGTTAGTTTTTCCAACAAGGTTGAGTGCAGTCTCTCAATGTCTGCATTTCCTGTATGGCTATTTGGTTTTGTGTGATGGACTTCTACATTTTCGGCATTTAAATATTGTATTAATTGTTCTGCTCTAAACTCATTATCCATAATAATTTTTTAGTTTGCGAATTTCATAAAATGTTCCATAATTATTGTCTTTTAGCTCTCCAGTTTCTGTCTGTCATTCTGTAAGCTGCTGCGAATTTTGTTAATTTGTCAAGTACTGTTACAAATGATTGCTTATTGAAATGAAATATATCTACATGAAGTATCTCATTTTTATTGGTTGGAGTTTCAGTTAGGTGAAATTTAGGTTTAATGGGTTTCCTATCGTATTTGATTTGTTGGCATTTTTGGCAATTATTTATTATCAATTGTATTTCTTCTTTGAATTTTGGAAAATATATTTTATCCACTATGCATAGATTCTTTTGTATGGTATAGTGATATTTGCTTATGTAGTTCTTCTGATATTTGTAGAAATAGAAGTTCTGAGGCTCTTTTTGTGCATTTTATAAATTTTAAACTTCTATCTTGAGCAAACATTTCAATAAGTAGTTTTTGTATTTTATGGTAATCTGCTTCAGATACTTCTGAAAATATTCCTACAATTCCGTTTCCTTTTATATATTTTTTTAATGTTTCCTTGTTCTCTTCTTTTTCATCCATTGGGTTTATTTCAATTATTTTTCTTCCATGGAGTCTTTGCTTTTGCTGTTTGTGTCTATATGTTAATATAATTTGAATTTTATATTTATTAACAATTTCTTCTTTAATTGGAAAGTGTTCAAGCAGTTCTTCATCTGCTGAATGAATTGTTTCCGACAATTCTAAGTTTAATTCATTGTCGTCACCTTCTTTTATTTTTGGTGAGTTTTCAATTCGACTCAAGAAATCAGCTACAACATTATTTTTTCCATTTAAATATTCTATTTCAAAGTTGTATTCTCGCAATTTCAATAACCATCTCTGGTGGCGTTGAGAAAATTCTTTTCCTTTATATTTATTAACAAGATATTTGGTCGGACAGTGGTCGGTTATTATTTTAAATTTATTGCCATACATATATGGTCGAAAATATGTAATAGAGAAAATTACCGCTAAAAATTCTTTGTCTGTAGTTGAATATTTTTGCTCATTATTATTTAGAGTTCTTGAAATATAGCATACTGGTTGGCCTTGCTGTGAAAGCACTGCTCCAATAGTATAGTCACTAGCATCTGATGTGATACTGAATTCTTTGTAGTACTCTGGGAATTTGAGAGTTGGGTGAGATGAAATGAGTGCTTTTTAAATTTTTTCAAAGCTTTCAATATGTGTGGATCTTTAGAGTTTATTTTATTTGCCCACTTTTTCAAATATTTTATCATGGGGTAAGCTATTTTAGAATCCTTATGAATTTTCGATAATATCCTGTTGCTCCTAAAAATCCTTTTACTGTTTCAGTTTTGGTATTGGTAGCTTTGAATTGCTATAATTTTATCTGTATTAGGCTTGATGCCTTCTTTTTGTTAAATGTCCTAGGAATGTAGTTTCTCTTTGAAGAAAAACTTTGCATTTATCTGCCTATTTTTAATTTATTCTCTTGTAGTTTCAAAAAAAATTTTTTTAATGAGTTTATGTGCTCTTCTAATGAAGTTGAAAAAATTAATATGTCATCTAAATATACGACACATATTTTTTTTATATATTCCCTCTATATGTCATTCATAAATCTCTGAAAAGTAGCTGGGGCATTTTCAACCCGAAAGGCATTCGGACGTATTCATATAGTCCTGCCGTGGGTGACAAAAGCTGTTTTTCTGGGATGTCCCTTTCTGCCATTTAAAATCTCGATGGTAACCTTTTTGCTAGATCTATGGTGCTAAAGCATTGTGCTTTTTTCAATTTATCTAAAATTCCTTCGATATTCGGTAGAGGATATTTATCGTTCACAGTCAATTGGTTTAACTCTATAATCAACCACTAGCCCTGAATTTTTGTATTCTGAATTATCTATCTTTTTCGGTATTATTAGAATAGGTGAGCTGTATCTACTGTGACTTTTTCTAATTATCCCTTGCTCTTCTAATTCAGAAATTTGTCTTCTTACTTCTTCTTCATGTTTTGGAGGTAATCTATAAATTCTTGAATTTATTTGTTGATCCGCAATTTTTTTTAATTTCTTGAACTACTGCTTTTGCATTTGTGAGCTTGTCCCCTTCTTTTATAGATAAGTTTATTGAAATGCTTTAATAATTTTTCGATTTCCTTCTTCTCATTTGATTTTAAATGATCAAGGTTGATGTTCTTTACTTCGCTTATATCTAATGAATAAACTTGCTCTTGCATAGTTTTCTAGAATGGGAAGATTCACACCACATTTTTCAAAATTATTGTCATTTTCGATATCAATGGTTTTAACGTTTTTTAAAAGGAAATCATTTTCCTATTAACAAATCATATGGTTTATTAAATCCATTAATAACCATCTCATTCTGGCGTTTTCCGGGTATTTGAATTCTTTGGGACGAGGCTCTTTTACCTTAACATTTGGCGTTTTAAGTATTCCGTTTAAAGTATTCACCAAAGTGCTTTCACTTTCAAGCACTGGTAATTTAAATTTTTCGAAACTAGATTTCTTCATTATACTTATGGTTGAACCTGAGTTTAGACCAAAGCATAAAATTTTTTTCTCAAAAATGTTAATCTATATATATAAGGTAAGTGGCAAAAACTTCCTGTTCGCATACTCCCTCCTAGACGGCTTTGCCCGATTTCAATGAAATTTTCAGGAGTGATTGGGGTCTCTTTGGAGGGTGCACATAAGAAATTTGATGTGTGTATCATTGCACGTTTGCAAAAAAAAAAAAACAAAAAATGATACATCCCGCTATACAAATTCTCTTGAAATAATGGTTTGCCGCAAGATTGGCAGTCCTGTCAAATGCCTTTTACTAATAAACAGAAACAACTGGCGGATGTTGACAATTAATACAAAAACATTGACGCGATCGTTTTTGCCTGTCATTTGTCAAAAAAAATGTTTCAACATTGTGTGAATTTTCTTAGATTTCAACGTGATTAACATTCTGCATACAACACAAAGCAAGTGAGTATTGTTGTTGTTTCATATGTGATGCCATGCGGTTCGATTGTCGCTTGAAAATGCGCGGTGTGTGTAAAAAGTGTTTCAAATTGATGTTTCCAGATTTAATTCCATCGATTTGCTACATTTATTCCGGAACTGAATTTGTGTTTTTCTGCTGACCGTGCAACACACAAAGCAAGTGAGTATTGTTATTGTTTGCAAGTGCTGGCATGCGGTTTGCAAAATACACTGTTGGTGGGTCTTATTGCATATGCGTGTGTGGGTATAATTCATAGTTTAGATGTAGTTTTAGGATAATTTTGAAATTTTATTTTGTGCTTCAAATATGCATACTCTAGAAAATGCCTCGACTACGCCAACGTAATGTTTGTTGCTTCAGGCATACGGTGATTCGTCGAATGTCAATATCAAGAAGAAATCAAAGCGAAGAGCAACGTGCTCAAGTGAATGCCCGAGGTAGAGCGGTGTACAGAGAGCGGCGTGCACAGATTAGAGCGAATTCCGACAATCAACGCAAATTACCGTCAAGGCCGAGTTCCGCCCGCCTTCGCGATCAAATGGTACATGTTGGCTTTCACTACGATCCTGACCGCGACCCACAGCCTGCATGGTGGCATTGGAGCAATGGATATTATTTGTGCCGCGTACCAATGCAGCGACGTTTCGAGGAGAAACAGCTGGCATGTGCTGCTCCAGTGGCAAAGTGGGAAACTGCCTGCATTGGAACCGCCACCAGAACCATTCATTCCCTTTTCACTGGAGAATCCCACGTCAAATTTTTTGGAACATAAAACCAAATTTATGCTTTCAAATGACCTTTTGGTG
>NW_026090784.1:0-13139 GCF_024586455.1 Bactrocera neohumeralis
TGAACCACGCGGCGATAAAAATAAAAGAATGGCTCACAATGGCAAAGCTCCACTGAAGCGGTCCTAATAACTTGTAGGAAAAAGCTAGAGGCACCACGCTCAACATGGATGGATGTTGATGTTAGTTACAGTGTTTACATGATACCAACTGGTCATCCAAATCCAAAAACTCTAAATTCGAAAAGTGTTCCACTGTCAGAAAATAACAATATTCAACGTTCGTTCAGTGAGATAAAATGTTATAATTGTGCTAAATCCGGTCATTACGCGATTAATTGCCCTGTTCAAAATTGAACATGTTCATTGTTTCAAAAAGGCGTAATGTACCAATATACTTATATTTAGACATTTTATATTCTTTACAAATGTTAAATAAGATCAGAAATATTCTAGCTGTCATCGACCAAGTGGGGCGAGTTTAACGCATTTGGGTTGCTTCGAATGGCTTCAAATACAAGTAGTTGCAATAATATAAAATGGAGCAATGTTCAAATGGTTCCAAATGGTTTATTTCTAAATAACAATGTTTAAGAATAGGCATTTATAAATAATTACATCAGTTATTATTACTTACCGCAGTATGTCCTTCCACTTTCCTGGCTGATCGATGAATAAGCTCAAACACGATATGCAGTGGCATATATGCACAAAGGCACTTGAATTTACCGTGCAGATCAGCACAGCCAGTATAGGGGAAAAACAAACTGCAGCTTACAAACAACAATTATATAAGCCCAAATAACTAATTAGAGCTTGCGCCTACCTGCTTATGGTTATGCGACGAAGAGGAAATGACAAATATAAAAAATGCACAAACAAGTAGGCAGAAGCTTTACAGTACATATGTATATAAAATGTAGTTCGCGACAATCTAAAGAGAAATGAAAATGAAACATGCAACTGTAAAATAAACATAGAAATTGAATATTAAAGATATTTATATACATAGTATGTATGGGCAAGGGTTACCAATACTAGCTATTGTAATAAATTATACAGTCCACATAATTTAGATAAGGCAGAGACAATACAAAACATACATCAATAAACACATAAAAATATATGCATACATATGTATATGAGGCACGTATGCATTAATATGTAATACGCATGCACTCAAGAAATATATTATAATAAACATATTTACTTAGGTTTGGGCAATTGATTACAAATGTTCATGTGCACTTGAAAACAACCCAAACCATGCAACATAAATTATATGACAACACACACACTCACATGTATTGCATTTTATAGTTGAAAACAACCCCATGTGGTCTGCCATACATACACATATATTTAATTAAATATGTAGGACTTCAAAAATAGTATATAAGGTTTACAAATTTCACTCAAATTTACAAATTTCTCACTCGACGAAAGACTGTTTGAATTCAATTTTTCGGAATCGATCTTCAGTAGTCGAAGTCGATTAAGAATCGATTCCTGACATTCGAAAAATCGATTATTTTAGGAGAAAACTCGATTTTCGAGTAGAATCGGAATCGAGTTTACCATCCCTACTGACAGCCATCGCGTGCACATATAATAAACTCCGCACAATAACCACCACAAAAAAAATGATTTTTTATACTCTCGGAACAAAGTTGCTAAGGAGAGTATTATAGTTTTGTTCACATAACGGTTGTTTGTTAGTCCTAAAACTAAAAGAGTCAGTTATAGGGTTATATATACCAAAGTGATCAGGGTGACGAGTAGAGTCGAAATCCGGATGTCTGTCTGTCCGTCTGTCCGTCCGTCTGTCCGTCCGTGCAAGCTGTAACTTGAGTAAAAATTGAGCTATCATGATGAAACTTGGTGCACGTATTCCTTGGCTCCATAAGAAGTTTAAGTTCGAAGATGGGCAAAATCGGCCAACTACCACGCCCACAAAATGGCCAAAGCCGGAAACGTATAAAGTGTCATAACTAAGCCATAAATAAAGATATTAAAGTGAAATTTGGTATAAAGGATCGCATTAGGGAGGGGCATATGTGGACGTAATTTTTTTGGAGAAGTGGGCGTGGCCCCGCCACCTACTTAGTTTTTTGTACATATCTAGGAAACTACTATAGCTATGTCAACCAAACTCTATAGAGTCGTTTCACTCAGGCATTTCCATATACAGTTCAAAAATGGAAGAAATCGGATAATAACCACGCCCACCTCCCATACAAAGGTTATGTTGAAAACCACTAAAAGTGCGTTAACCGAATAACAAAAAACGTCAGAAACAATAAATTTTACGGAAGAAATGGCTTGGCGTCGCCCACTTATGGACCAAAAACCATATCTCAGGAACTACTCTACCGATTTCAATGAAATTCGGTATATAATATTTACTTAACACCCTGATGACATGTACGAAGTATGGGTGAAAACGGTTCACATCACGCCTTCTTCCAATATAACGCTATTTTGAATTCCAACTGATGCCTTCTTTGTATAATATTATATATAAGTTATTATATTGCGCTCGATTGCAGCATTGCAACAACACAGCTTAGCGTATGTCATCACCACGCAACCTTTCGACAGTGGCGCTTAGCAACATCAACACCTCGCGCATATATTTTCTAAGCTGTCCAACAACGGAACAGTCTGGCGCTTAAGAACACTGCGCAGGCAATTAACCTTGCCCATGTGTTTGCCTAGCAACATCGCAACGACGCAGGATAGCGCGTAATTCTATCACCACCTAACAACAGCAACACCTCGCGCATGTGTATGCAGTCTAAGCCGCCCAGCAACAGCTCTACCGTGTGTATGGGTTAGCCAAGCAGCCCGCCAACAGCCCAACTCGGCGCACGAGTTCATCGCTTGCCTAACAACAGCTTCACCATGCGCTTGGGTTAGTTAGGTAACCCAGCAACAGTATAATAAAGCGCATAAGATCACTGCGCGCAACAATAGCAACAACACCTGAAAATCATTAGACGAGAGGGTATTTAAGGCTGCGCTGTTAGCATAGCAGGACAGTTCTTCGAGACAACTCATTAGTTACAAGTGATAAATTAATTAATAAGGTTTATTAATAAAACCTAACCTGCTTAACTGGCGCCCAACTTACGGGAACGAACACAAAAATAAATCCTCATATAAAGGATATAAAATCGTACCCACAAATATTTAGTGATTTTAAACCAAAAAAAATCTTTATAAAAACGTTTATAATATCCTAAAAAAAAAGACGAACAAATGTGTTTGAAATTTGTGTCCGCTTAAATAAATTTTGCGGTAGACGTGTACAAAATTATTCACTTAAAGTTTGATAAAAAAAAGGAGGAAAACCAAAATATTTTACAAAATAAAAACTAGTGGATGAACTAAGTGAAAATTTGAGAAGACTGTGGATATTCAGAACTGCTCATTAAAAACAAAATAAAAATCGTTAAAAAAATCTGAAAATAACTATCTTGCAAAGTGTTAGTTAAATATCTAGTGATCAAATAAGAAGCTGAAAAAAGCAACGAAAATATTTGACAGCGGATGAACTGAGTGAAAATGAAAAAGTGTGTAATAAACAAAAGAACTTATAATTAACCTAAAAAGTTGCAAAAATTTAGAAACTCTAAAAACAAAGTGAGAATTTCAAAAAAACCACAAACCTCAATTTTGGGCATCAACGTATCATCGCATCAACAACAAAGAGGACAACTTTAATTAGCAGAAAACTACAATAGAACATCCGTGGTTGCCGTAAAATTCCAGAGGTTTCGCAAACACGAATATTTATGACATTTAAGTGTAGATATATGTATGTATTTAACAATTTGTTGTATTTAGTAAAATTATTTCTTTAATGGTCAGCATACCGTTTGTTAGCTTATTGTTGTCTAAATACAAAAAATGGATCAAAGCACTGTTATGAGTTTAGTTGAATCGGCGGTAGAAGTAGTCCATCAACATTTCAATAGACAGATTGCGGATTTAACTCAGACAATTCAAAGCATTTTACCTCAAAAAATAGAGCTAGTCAGGCCTGTAACGATTGTCGAAGGTGTACAAAGTACCCATACCGATCTGAGTTTAATCAAATCTCTACCAGAGTTTAGAGGTAAGATTTCTGAATATCCAGCATGGAGAGAAGCGGCGAAGTCGCGTTAAGTTATTATAATGAAGGATCCGAGTCGTATTATATCGCGATGGGTATTTTACGCAACAAAATAACATCTGCAGCTAACGAAAATCTTAGTGCGTTTAACACGCCACTTAATTTTAAAGCAATAATTTCTAGACTAGATCAGTTATATGCAGATAAGCGACACCTTCACATATTAGAAAATCAACTCAACACGTTGAGGCAGGGAAAAATGTCTATAAACGAGTATTATGACGCGGTTGATAGGCAACTTACACTGATAGTGAACAAAAATATTATGACATACAGTGGCAATGAGGGGCTCACCAATGCATTCAACGAGAAGGCTAGGGAAATGCGTTGAGAGTCTTCATTTCTGGCCTCAGACGTCCACTTTGTGACACTCTATTTTCAGCGAACCATCAGATTTACCCAGACTTCCACAGTTGCAGCACAATCGGGAAAGGTACCAATTTGCACATACATATGCGACTGGAAGATTGCCACCAGTTTATCATACTACACCTTTTTCTACCAATTTTACTAACACAGTCCCTCAACGGAATCAAACAATTCAAAATGGTTCAATACAAAATTCCATCCCCATGGAGGTTGATGAGGAAAGCTCTTATTTCAGGAGACATCCACAGTTCAGAAACAACCCTGCTGTTCAGTCAAATCGTGGTTTCCAACAACAACCAATGCAACGAGGAAATATGTCGAATTCATTCCAGCAGCGGTCACGGCAACAAACCTACAACCTTTCTAAACCTCAACAAGAATACAGCTTTCATAAGAGACCTCATGTTCAAAGTAATAAAATTTCTATACAGGCCCATTTTGCATAAAGTCCACGGATCAACGCCATAGAAAATGAACCTTACTTCTCTGAAGGGGAAGGTACGGAGTTCGAAGAACGACACCTGCCATATCCCTTTGAAAATCAATCGCTAGATGAAGTAAATTTTTTAGGCTAAGGTCTAACTTGCCGTTCATAACTAGAACTTTACCGAACGGGCAAGTTCTTAATATCTTAATAGACACGGGAACAGCGAAAAACTATATAAATTCCTGAAAGGTATAACCAAAATAAATGGCCCCTTTCATCTAAAATCTATAAATGGGGTAAATAAAATTTCCGAAAAATGTAAAGTCAATATTATAGGAAAAACGGACACCTTTTATATCTTACCGCAATTAGATTCCTTTGATGGAATCATCGGAAATGATTTATTGAAAGATATCCATGCCATAATTGACACAAAAGCTGGACTCATTTTCCATAAAAATGGAAAAGAGGTTCTCAACTTTTTTCAGTGTCAACAAGTAAACATGACAATAGCAAAGACAATAGAAATGCCTTGCAGTATAGAAGCACTTATTAAACGTAACTTTAATGCATTTGCGAATCCTAATAGATCACTTCCATATAACACAAACGTAATAGCAACAATAGATACTATAACCGACAATCCCATTTATTCAAGAAGCTACCCTTACCCAATATCCGCGGCAAATTTTATAAACAAGGAAATAGAATCTCTACTTAAAGATGGCATAATTAGAAAATCATACTCACCCTATAATTCACCTGTTCATATACATAGTTTCGAAAAAGTGCTTAGACGATGAAGGGAAACAAAATTTAAGAATGGTCATCGGTTTTCGAAAGCTGAATGAACAAACTACATCGGATAAATACCCGATCCCAGACACTAGCGTAATACTTTCAAATTTGGGAAAATCGAAATTATTTACCACACTCGATCTGAAGTCTGGTTTTCATCAGATTTGCCTTTCAGAAAAAGATAGGTGCAAAACAGCTTTCAGCGTAAACAGCGGCAAGTATGAATTTTGTCGATTGCCCTTTGGCTTAAAAAATGCACCAAGCATATTCCAGAGGGCCATAGATGACGTTTTACGGGAAGATATTGGAAAAATATGCCATGTTTACGTTGATGACATCATAGTTTTCTCATCTGATGAAAATTCACACTATAAACACGTTGATTCCATATTAAAAAAAAATTGAGGGAGCAGGAATGCGAGTGTCCTTAGAGAAAACCAAATTTTTAAAAGAGGAAGTCGAGTTCTTAGGTTTCAGCGTCTCATACAAAGGTATCCGAACATGCCCCAGCAAAGTCGAGGCAATCCTAAATTAACAAGAGCCGAAATCATTGAGATCCCTACGTTCGTTTTTGGGTCTTTCCGGTTATTACCGCAGATTTATAAAGGACTATGCCCATATATCTAAACCCCTTACAAAATATTTAAGAGGTGAAAATGGCCATGTTAATAGTAGGCATTCTAAAAAAATTAATATATCACTCGACGAAGATGCAATCGCTGCCTTTAATAAGCTTAAGAGTATTTTCGGTATTCGAAATAACCACCAGATGCTTCCTCCGTCGCCTTAGGTGCTGTACTTTCCCAAAATGGTAAGCCGATAACAATGATATCTCGTACTTTATCTAAAACAGAAGAAAACTACACCACGAACGAACGCGAGCTTCTGGCAATAGTTTGGGCCTTTCAAAAGTTAAGGCATTATTTGTACGGTATCAAAAACATTCACATTTACACGGACCATCAACCATTGACGTTTGTCATATCGAATAGAAATCCTAATTCAAAAATTAAAAGGTGGACTGCATTTATAAACTCGTTTGCACCAAAATACTTCTATAATCCTGGCAAAGAGAACAAAGTGGCCGACGCACTTTCACGCCAGTACATTCACAACCTCGACGACTCAATATCGACGGCTCACAGCGAGATTTCTCTTTCAGGTGTAATAAAAAGCATCAAAAATCCTGTCAACCAATTTAAAGCCCAATTAGTACTCTTACCATCCGAAGTTAACAGCAAGTCTACGAAAATTTTATTTCAAAAACTCATTAGGCATACCATAAATTTTAAAAGCGCAGAATTTCTTTTACAAACCATACGGGAAAAGATAAATCCAAATGTAGTTAATGGAATCTATTGTGAACTTGAGACTTTAGGCCGAGTACAATCATTACTTCTGTCAAACTTTCCAGGTGTAAAATTCGTGCACACCGAAAAATTAGTAATAGATCTGATCAAAAAGAAGATCAAATCGAGGCTGCTACCATGGAGCATAATAGAGCTCACCGCTCAATCCAAGAGAACTACAAGCAATTGATTTCAGAACATTTTTTTCCAGAAATTAAGAAGACTTTAACAACAATATCCAAGAATTGTAGAACATGTTTGGAAAACAAATACAATAGACACCCACCAAAAACAGAAGTAGGCAAAACACCAATACCAGAATATCCCGGACAAATCCTTCACATGGATATATTTTCTGTAGACAGATTTCATTTCTTTACCTGTATAGATAAATTTTCTAAATTCACAATTCCGATCGACTCCAGATCAACAATTGATATAAAAAGTGCACTGCTAATCGTACTAAACAAGTTTAGAAAAACGAAGTTAATTGTTTCCGATAATGAAAAATCCTTTCAATCGAATACAGTAGTCAATTTGTTGAAAGATCAATTCGGAATCGAGCAATTTTTTATACCAACCTTGCATAGTAAAAGTAATGGCCAAATAGAGAGAACGCATTCCACCTTGGCAGAAATCGCACGATGTATAAAAGCAGAACAAAACATAACGGATATTAAAGAATTAATCTTACTTGCAACGCATAAGTATAACAATTCAATACATTCGACCGTCGATGCCAAACCGATAGATATACATAATAAATAATTTTTCAAAAGATCACCAAGACTCAATTAAGGTAGCACTGCATACTGCACAAGAAAATATTATTAAAAAATCTAAAGTTGACCAAAGGACGTTTAAAGAAGGTGAAAAAGTTTACGTTCGCCGCAATAAACGACTTGGAAATAAATTAAATAAGATTTACGTTGAAAACGTAGTACAGAAGGATTTAGGAACAACCGTGTTAATAAATGGTAAAACAGTACACAAAGATAATATACGCTGATGTTCACCATCACTAATATGACGCAAATCGACAAGTCAAATGAAAAATATTTCTGCAAGTTCTGTTTAAGGACTCTATACTTTTTTAAAAAATTTTCAAAGAGTTCAACTACTTCTACCAACGATACTAGAAATTTATTTAATTAAACGGAAATATTATTAAAGGTTAACTACAAAAATGAAAAACATGCTATGTAAAAATACAACAATCGCAAGTAAAATTATAAAAGAGCAAAAGCATTTGATAAGGAAATAGCATTAATAACTTATGCTTATTTTGCTTAAAACTTATTAATTTTCATTTAATTCCTGAAGATGTTACTTAATTTTTTGTCAAATACTTATCTTTGTTAAGCTACAAGCTATAAAAGTACGTATGTAAATGTACGGAAAATATCCAACAGAACATTATTTAAATTGTGTAGAAAAATTTAAATTTCGATGAGTTATAAGAACATAAGTAAATATTTCCAAGTCATTAGGTTAAGCAAAATTGAATTGATATGGTTATATTAGTTTTTGTAAAATAGTTAGTTTTGCTAAACAACATAAGGTACAAAACGGAAACCATACACGATTCGTAGTAAACGTACATATGTATACGGAAAACATCATTTTCAACAGAAAATTCTTAAAAAAAAATTTGCAAAACAATTTCTCTCTAAATCACTAGGTTAAGTAAAAACTGAATTTTTACTATTGTATTATATTTTTTTGTAAAATTGCTTATTTTGACTCAAACGATATAAGATTCAAAATGAACATGACATACTATTAATTGTGAACGTACATATGTATGCGGAAAACGTAATTTTCAAACATATATTTCTTAAGAATTTTGTATAAAAATGTATATTTACATGCCAACGTTGTAAGAAAAATAACTTAACATTTATAAGTCAGTGGGTAAGCAGAAATTGGATTACATTATTACGTTAGTTAAAACAAAAAAAGAATCCGTCGGATCAGGGACGTTCCGTATTTAAGAGGGTTATTATATTGCGCTCGAATGCCGCGTTGCAACAACACAGCTTAGCGTATGTCATCACCACGCAACCTTTCGACAGTGGCGCTTAGCAACATATGTTTTCTAAGCTGTACAACAACGGAACAGTTCGGCGCTTAAGAACACTGCGCAGGCAATTAACCTTGCCCATGTGTTTGCCTAGCAACATCGCAACGACGCAGGATAGCGCGTAATTCTATCACCACCTAACAACAGCAACACCTCGCGTATGTGTATGCAGTCTAAGCCGCCCAGCAACAGCTCTACCGTGTGCATGGGTTAGCCAAGCAGTCCGCCAACAGCCGAATTCGGCGCACGAGTTCATCGCTTGCCTAACAACAGCTTCACCATGCGCTTGGGTTAGTTAGGTAACCCAGCAACGGTATAATAAAGCGCATAAGATCACTGCGCGCAACAATAACAACAACACCTGAAAACCATTAGACGAGAGGGTATTTAAGGCTGCGCTGTTAGCATAGCAGTACAGTTCTTCGAGACAACTCATTTGTTACAAGTGATAAATTAATTAATAAAGTTTATTAATAAACTTAACTGCTTAACTTATATATTAGGAACCAATGATGATAGCGGAATAAAACTTTACACAAATACGGTATTTGAAAAATATGTAAATGACGGATAATGAAATCTCGATTATCACTTTATCATGCGAGAGTATAAAATGTTCGGGGACACCCGAACTTAGCCCTTCCTTACTTATTTTCCATGTAATTTATATGGAAAACAGAAAATTTGAAATAGGCACCTCTTAATATTAATTTAAGAGCTCATCTTTTGAGTGACTTTCTTTTTCACATTTTCAAAAGTTTTTAGCCTGTTTTTCAGTTGAAAAAAAAAGCTCTAGTCTCCACCCATAACTTAAATAGAATGCTAAAAATTGATGATAATAACATCGAACTAGACATGGTGGTAGACAATGATAACCTTATTTCTGAAAATGTATTTCTTAGTAAAGACGTGCTATGTGTTTCAAATACGCGATTTATAATCAAAAGCGGTGAATGTCGTGTTGAACAAGTACGTCAAATTAATTCCATTGAAAGTTTGAATAAAACCGAAAACGAATATTTTGACAACATAATTCGAAAACAATTTACATCGTCAAGGTAGTCGCTTACAGCCTGTCGATGTTTTAAGTCGAGCGCCTGATCAACCTGCAAACGAAGTCGATCCAGAAGGTTTCGTTCTTATAGTATTCAGTAATGCCAACGACTGGCTTCTAACGATACAGCTCCAAGATGAAAAAATTACTCGAAATTATCAACGTCTTAATGGGTAACGTAACATCGCCAAATAATACAACCCTATAGGCTGAGTACCAGCTACGCAATCATCGTTTATATCAGAAAGAGCCCATTGGGCCAAAATATTCAACGTGTCAGACAGACATACTTCCGCAAATGAGAAAATACGTTAAAACTATATAGCAGCATACATCAAGTGTTGTTTTCAGAAAAAACACTCAGATAAACCCAAAAGTATTATGCATTTTGATTCTATCAAACCAATTCCGTTTCATCGTATTCATCTGGATCTCATATGGGTCCATTTATATGCAGCAAGCAGGGAAATTCCTACGTATGAGAAATATCTGACGCTTTCTGCAAATTTTTAATAGTTAAAGCCGTACGTGATACAAAAACTAGTCACGTTCTCAAAAGGTTAAATGAAATGTCATCCAGTTTTGACCTACCATCTCAAATAAGTACTGATAGATGTATATCTTTTACTTCAAAACCCATGTGCGAACCAAAACAAGAGTGTTAACTTCAGAACAACAACTGAAAATCCGAAAGATCGGGATCTCAAATTGAAAGATTTCCAATGGACCATGAACTCTCGATGTAATGTAACTACCGGGCTTAGTCCGAATGAACTTGTTTTCGACTTTCCGTTACGAGTCACCAATCAATTACTAGCAGCAGTACCTGATAATATTGACGACGACCACTCTACACTGCAGAAAAACGTAAGCAAGCCGTAGTAAACATTTCCAATGAACGCGACAAATGGAAACAGAGATTCGATAAATGTCACCCAAATCCCAAAATATATGTTGAAGGCGACTGAGTAATCATTGAAAACGAACTAGCTTGTATAGGTGAATCTAAAAAACTTGAGCCTAAGTTTCGAGGGTCATACAACGAACAAAGAACCTATATTATTGTGTTGTGTTTCTTTATATAGCATTTCTTGTAATGTGTTATCGATCTGTGATTTGCTGAAGTGTTTTGGTGTCGTGTGTATTGATGAGGACTTTGGAATGCGGTGGTTTCTGTTTGTTATTCGCTTATCAGTATAGTTTGTACTTTGTATTAATTGTACTTTGGTTGATAGATATATTAACTAGCGCGATATGGGAATATTTTCCAATGGTTCTCTGGAACGTGGCTGCTAATTTTAGCTCAACTGCTATGGTCATTGGCTTTATTAATGGCCTTATATCACTATAATATTCTACAATGCTTCTTTATTTTCCCATAGTACGAAATGAATCTGTAAATAATCAGATGCTGGATGTTAACATTGTGCATACAGTTTAAACGCACTTATGTAATTTCACTTACACCGACTATGGAATTTCTAAAGGATTGCAGCGATCTCTTAAAGTGTGTCGTGCAAGTTTCTCATTATTTTTCCAATCATTTTGGTATATTAAATAAGTGGAAGCAATAAAAACGGTCACATTCACAAAAAAATTTCACACAAAAATGTTACTGAATAACAGTTGTTTGACTATCAGCTGTTTCGAATTTAAGTTCGAACCAGAACAAAATCGAGTGAATTTCATCACACCCCAAATCAATTCGTGCGATTTGATACCGAACAAGATAAAATCGCGCGATTTCTAGCACATGCCTGATTATATAAAATCACTTTATTGTCTAGGCTAAGTTTAGAGTTTTTATTTAAAAACCAATTTAAATTTACAGCCCTTATCTTCATGAAAGTTATATTACTAGATATACATATGTTTATTCCACGTAAGTCTTCTATCTAGGTGAATACCAAACTTGGGGTACTAAAATATTGTTCATTTTTACTGCCGGGCACATTTTTGGTCTAAGCGAAAATGTGACATACTTGCACTTATGATCATTCACATTTTTACGCCAGTTGGCGAACCATTCTTCAACAGAACTTAAGTGTTCCGCTAACACTGTTCAACATTTTTGGGATTATTGTCTGGTGGGTGAGAAATTCCAAGTCAGGGTGATGATACTAGGGCAGTATAGTAAAACCCTCAAAGGGTTTGGCGTTCGTATGTGTTAGTATTTTTTTATTACCTTTTAAATTTTTTCCTTATCTTGATGTTTTTTCGCTTAGTTGTAACATTTTGGCAAAACAAAAAAAAAATGCCAAAATGTTTCAACTCAGCGAAAAAACATCAAGATAAGGAAAAAATTTAAAAGGTCATAAAAAAATACTAACACATACGAACGCCAAACCCTTTGAGGGTTTTACTATACTGACCTAGTACCATCACCCTGACTTGGAATTTCTCACCCCTCCCCCCGTCCTTGTCACAAGTTGTCACATTTTGAGCTCCAATTTTATGGATTTATCAAAAAATAAAACAAAAACAGGTTATTCTATTTATTCTTGTATTTATTTAATAATCTTTAATAAAATCAATATTTAGTTAAATATTAAAGTACAGAGACAACGAATGACTAGTCAAGAAATAATATATACTTACAGTCACCGACTAAACCTCGTACTGAGCAGTTGAGTTAGCGTCTTTCTCTGAGTTTATAGCTATTCATATAGCTCTCTTCTGGTGTTCTTTTTTTTGCACTACGGTCTGCTTACTTAAGTAACGCGATTAAAACTTATTTTAAGTGAGAAATATAATCCAATACTTATATCAGTGTATTATAATTTTTCCACTATGCCCCCGGCGGGCTTCCAGTTCGGGGACAACAGGTTTGCTGCGCTGGCCCAAGGTCCCCAACCAAAACGTAAAAAATTGTATCAAAAACTGTAAGATGCTTTTCCTGACTTACCGCCAATAAAAAAGTGATGACCCAAAGTATATTGTGATTA
>NW_026090785.1:0-13089 GCF_024586455.1 Bactrocera neohumeralis
AGTTATAGTGTAAATATTTGTCAGTATTTACTCAAAAAAAAATTGTCTATGGTAAAATGTCACTTGAAATGTTAACGTCTCTTTGCTGTGCATCTATACTATAATTCTTTTCTAAAAATTTAAAAGCAAAAAAAAATCTAAAAGCAGCAAATTTCAATAAAATTAAAAAAGTATTGTGTCGCGCGATTTTTTATTCCAAATTTTCATTATATGGACGTAATATATTGCCCACTTTTCAGGGTCTTGTATAAAAATAGAGTCACTCTATGCGTAAAAATACATAAATTTTATAATAATTAGCGAAAATTGTATGGAAAAACTACGATTTTATACCATTTTCAGGAGGCTGCCCTAGAGCCCCCCGTGGTCCTAGGGGGGGAAGGGTGCTATTATTCATTATCTTTCAAATTAGGGGGGTAGCAAGCCCACAGCCTATTGACTTTAAATCTTCTTCAGTTTGGCATAATGTACTAGTTACCTCGGGAGCAGGACTAAGACTGCTGACATATTTGCCAGACACAATCCATCCCAAAGAGTTTTCTGTAGCGTTGGTTGATTAGGGCCACTTCTAATTTGACCAACCGCTAATAAATCGAAAAAGGTTTCTGCTCCTAATAACATATCGATCTTTTGAGATTTTTGGAGTTCTGGATCCGCTAATTTAATATTGTGCGGAATTTTCCAACCATTAATGTTAAAGGTATGGTCTGGATGATAAGCCGAAATACATCGCATAATCCAGAATTCTGCCGAAAATTCATAGTTATTTACGCGCGACTTAACAAATGCGCTTAATTTGGCCCCGACTTTTGTACTTGAATTTCCAATCCCTATAATATTTAAAGCCCTGTTTTGGCGTCGAATCCGCAGTTTTTGGGCCAAATCCTCCTTCATGAAGTTGACTTGACTACCTGTGTCCAGCAAGGCTCTTGCGGGCAGGTACTCTCCACAGCATGATCTCACCAGAATAACTGCTGTTGCCAACATTACCCCATCAGGCACACTTATTGTATGCATTGCGTGTGTAGTTGTTGTTGGTTGCGGATGAGGTTCAGCAGCGAAGGATACAGGATACTGGTGCAGTAATGTGTGGTGGGACCGATTACACACGCGACATCGATCCGCTCTGCACTTGGATACCGTATGCCCCTTACGCAAACAATTTATGCATAAGAGACCCAATTTGACAAACTCAAATCTCTGTTGAACAGAGAGAGTTTTAAAGGTGGGGCAAGCTGTTAAGTAGTGGTCCTTCGATTTACACTGCTGGCATGTCGGCTGCTTTGTATTCGCTGCAACTAAAGCGTAATTCGTTCCATTCTTGTGAGGCTGCTTCACGTGGTTCACGTTGGCTGCTGCTATGGGTCTCGTCCTCGAAGATGATGCGCCTTCAGCTGATAGGTGCTGGTACCGTCTATTTAAGGTAGCTTCATTTAAGGTATCCTTCCGTAATCCAGCTGTTCTTCCCACTTTGATCGGGTGGCAGAGTCAACTTGTATCATTATCTATGTGAATAATTATCGCATTTGTGATTTGTTTCTCATCGCCCAGCGATAGCAATGAGTGATATACAGCCGACACTTCATCAATCATCGCGCACAATTAAGGGGCTGATGGCTTAGGGATAGTTGGCAGCTCAAAAAGTTTTGAAATCGTATTAAAGAGAATCAAACATTTATTGTCGTAAACCTTTCTGAGACTTGCCAACGCCTTCGGATAATTTTCATCCGACATTTGAAACGCCTTTACCGTGCCCAGAACCTCTCCAGATAGACAATTAACCAAATTGTTAAATTTTTCAATATCTGGGATGTTTGGATCATTGTGAACCAAACTCTCAAACAAACTCATGAAATTTTTAAATTCCGAATATTCTCCCTTGAATTTCGGCAAATTCATTTTTGGGAGCCTTGAGCTGTGAGACGTTACGAATGATGTTTCAGCAATAGATGTTCTATTTTTGGCCAAAATTGTTTTAATTATATTATATGTCCTCTAACTCCCCTCGGGCCATGTCGTCTTCATCAATCTCTTCAATTTTAGATTGACATTTCATCAATTTCTCACTATGTGAATTTAGTATATCAAGACGACAATCCAATTCGATTTTATCTAATGACATAGTCTTTTCTAAAAGACCCGTCTTTATGCGCAAAATGCTACTTTTAGCCACCGTCCTTTGACGATTTAATGACTTTAAGTCAATCAACTCCTTACTTGGAGAGAGGTTGGCGATAGTTGGCTTTGGCTTGCTCATTTTTGCTAGTTTAAATTAAATTTCCGAAAAAAAGAGACTATACAGATTGGCAACAGATATAATAAAAATCGATAACGAAAACGAAAACGAAAAATATATGTATGTATATACTTGTATATCGATTCCCAAATATACGACAGCCAAACCAATAGCAACAAATATATTTGGAATCGGTTACGAAAACGAGAAAAAATAATATCGATTCTCAAGTATACGAAAGCCACACCGATGAGGTATGCAAAATGAGCAATAGCACAGTTGCGCGTTCTTGAAATTTTTTTTTTTTAACGAGAAAGTTTTCCAAAGAACCGGATTGTTAAACTTTATTTCGTTTAAAATGCTTTGTCTGCAATATATAAAAATGTCGCACCTTAATGTTTAATTAAGAATGCTACCGCAAATCCCACAATCCCCCTTTCACCTACATAGATGCATAGATGCATATGTATGTATATTAGAGTGATTCAAAAATTTTTTTTTTTTTTCGTTTGGTACACGGAAAAATAGGTTCCTAGATACCTCTAAGAAAGCCTCTCCAAATATGAGTTTTTAATTGTAACGGGAAGGTCCTCCTACATACAGTTTTCTATTTTTTCTTATTATCAGATAGAAAAATTTAGATCTCGCTTCCAACTACTTAAAAAAATATATTGTTCCTTAGATTTTGTAGGAAATTGAATGCTCTACAAAAAAGGTCTATTATGATTTTTTCGTAAACCCAAACGTTTAAAAGATATTAACAGTTAAAGTTTGATTATTTTTGGGAAAATTTTTTATTTCTTATGAATTTTATAACTCAATGAAAAAAAATTATTATGAATAGATTTTTGGAGAGGCTTTCTTAGAGGTGTCTAGGAACCTGTTTTTCAGAGTACCAAACGAAAAAAAAAAGTTTTTTTTTGATCCACCATAATATGCATTGAATATCTCGTAAACGCTTAACTTAATCGAAAAATCAAAAAAGACCATTTTTATAGAGCAGTAAATTTCCTACAAAACTGTGAATTTCATCATTCATAATATTTTTTTTTTCATTGAGTTATAAAATTCATAAGAAATAAAAAATTTTCCCAAAAATAATCAAACTTTAAACTAGCCGCTATGTAAGCAGCAATGAGGCTATTTGGCGCATATTTTCGTTTGCAATACATGAAAGACATCCCACTGTATTGCATTTGGCAGTTCATTTAGAAAATGGACAACGAGTGTATTTCAACCCAAACAACGCTGTGGATAGAGCGGCACGTCCACCTGTGACCACATTGACAGGTTTCTTCTCAATTTGTGCAACTGATCAATTCGCTCGCACTTTGCTGTATGCTTATATGCCGCGCTACTACACATGGAACGCATCCTCAAAGTCTTTTCAGCGTCGTAAACAAGGAACACCACTTGAAGGATATGAAAATGTATTTGCCACAGATGCTATAGGCCGTATATATACAGTACATCCTAATAACGATGAATGTTATTATCTTAGATTGTTATTGGTGAATGTTCCTGGTCCGACATCTTTTCAACAATTGCGAACAGTTGATGGACATCTGTGTGCGACTTACCGTGAGGCGTGTCAATTATTACGGTTGCTTGAAAACGATTCGCATTGGGATGATACGCTCAAGGATTCCGTGATATCTTCATCGCCGCATCAAATTCGCACACTGTTTGCGATTATAATATCGACATGTTTCCCCTCAAATCCGTATGATTTGTGGATGAAATATAGGGATGACATGTCTGAGGACGTCTGAAGATGTGTTGCATCGCGTGCGTTGTGAAACTTTGAATCCTACATTGGAAATTACGGCAGAGATTTACAATGACACATTGATCATAATAGAAGATATGTGTTTGTTGATGGCAAATAAAGTATCGTCGTGTTTGGACCTGACAGCACCCAATCGTGCTATGCAAGATGCATTAAACCATGAGTTGCAAAGAGAACTCCAGTACGATACTCAAGCTATGACCGAAGCAGTTCGCGCAACTGTTCCGCAATTGAACGAAGAACAAAGGATTGCGTACGATCGTTTAACACAAGCTGTAAACAGTGGGTCTGGGGGGATTTACTTACTTGATTCTCCTGGGGGTACTGGGAAAACGTTCCTAATTTCATTGCTATCAGCAAAGATCCGATCGCAAAATGAGGTAGCCCTAGCGTTGGCTTCATCTGGAATAGCAGCAACTTTATTAGAAGGCGGACGAACTGCACATTCAGCCTTAAAATTACCATTAAACATGCATATCAACGAAACGCCAGTTTGCAACATTGCCAAAAATAGCGCCATGGCGAAGACTCTCCAAGTATGCAAATTGATAATTTGGGACGAACGCACAATGGCCCACAAGAGGTCGCTGGAGGCACTAGATAAGACGTTAAAAGATTTACGTGATAACCAAAACATTTTTGGTGGAGCTATGATACTGTTGTCAGGTGATTTTCGTCAGACTCTTCCAGTAATTCCTCGATCGACTGTTGCTGACGAAATAAACGCATGTCTAAAATCATCAAATATGTGGCGGCACGTAAAGACACTACAATTAACTACTAACATGCGAGTGTTTTTGCAACAAGATCAAACTGCGACTGTGTCGAAGCAGTTGCTGGATATTGGCAATGGTAAGGTCGCAGTTGACAGCTCGACCGGATTAATGACTTTTCCCACAGATTTCTGTCACTTCACAGAATCGAAAAAGGAGCTTATTCAGCGTGTTTTTCCGGACATTAAACAACAATATAATAACCACGATTGGCTAAGTGAACGAGCAATATTGGCAGCAAAAAACAAAGATGTCGATGATCTCAATGCTACCATTCAGAATTTCCTTCCAGGAGAGTTGTTTACGTACAAATCAGTTGACACGGCCACAAACCAGGATGACGTAGTCAACTATCCTACAGAATTTTTAAATTCATTGGACTACCACCATATAATTTGAAATTAAAAGTAGGGTCAGTTGTCATCATGCTGCGTAATATTAATCAACCTCGACTTTGCAATGGAACAAGATTGGTTGTGAAGAAACTCATGAATAACATCATCGAAGCTAAAATAATCAAAGGCAAATACAAAGGAGAGGATGTCTTAATCCCACGAATACCTATGATTCCAACGGATTTGCCATTTGATTTTAAGAGGTTGCAATTTCCCGTGCGTCTGGCGTTTGCGATGACCATAAATAAATCGCAAGGCCAATCGTTGCAAGTTTGGGGAATAAACTTAGAGTTTCCCTGTTTCGCACATGGACAATTATACGTTGCGTGTTCGCGTGTCGGAAAACCAACATCCTTATTTATTTACGCACCGCAAAAAAAAACTAAAAATATTGTCTACCAGAAAGCACTATATTGATTAACTGTATATGATCATAACTGTGTTGTATTTAATTTAAGCAAAGATTTGTTTATCATGTTCACAGTCCAGAAACGAGCACATCCAAGAAAATTTTAAATTTTTGTATATGAAGTGTATAAATATAAATAAATGACTTAATATGTGTATAATATGTGCATTTGGATCCTTAATGTCAACGTGTATTAGTAACTCTTTATTTCCATCAACTTGGCTCCATCTACTTGGGAACCACTTGGCTCGCCAGGACATGATAATATGGTGGAAGTACTAGGCGACTCGGACAAATCTGATTCGATCAGAACATTATCAATGTTGAGCTGCTGTCTGTCTTCAATAACATCAATATCTACCAGAACATTCTTGATGTTGGGCTTTTGGCTGTCTTCAATAACTTCAATGTCCTGTATGTCTTCGGCCGATAAATTTAATTCACAGAATGTCTCCTCAGATGATGAAGATGGTATTTTAGAAACATGTTTTGGTTTAGATAGCAGCTTTTGCTTTAATATATATTTTTGTACTTTTGCCCTGTTCACGCGTATTATTCGTTCTACATTCTTACCACACTTGGTACAAAATCTGAAGGTAACAGCGATTATGTTGTAGCATTCGTCGCATCTTAATAATAATTTAATACAATCTGGACAGTTATTATTTTTTTTTCTGCCGTTCCATCCACTTTTTACAAAACGGACAATGCATTTTAAGGAGTTGAGGGATATATAGCTTCACTATAACTATATTATAGTTGTTTGAATTCTTTATTTTCTCGATGACAGATGTAGTTCTTCTTCTTTTCCTAACCATGGCCATCGTCAAAAAAAAAACTACAGATGTAGTTTGATAGTTATAGTGTAAATATTTGTCAGTATTTACTCAAAAAAAATTGTCTATGGTAAAATGTCACTTGAAATGTTAACGTCTCTTTGCTGTGCATCTATACTATAATTCTTTAATATTCCTAAAAATCTAAAAGCAGCAAATTTCAATAAAATTAAAAAAGTATTGTGTCGCGCGATTTTTTATTCCAAATTTTCATTATATGGACGTAATATATTGCCCACTTTTCAGGGTCTTGTATGAAAATAGAGTCACTCTATGCGTAAAAATACATAAATTTTATAATAATTAGCGAAAATTGTATGGAAAAACTACGATTTTATACCATTTTCAGGAAAATGCCCTAGGGCCCCCGTGGTCCTAGGGGGAAGGGTGCTATTATTCATTATCTTTCAAATTAGGGGGTAGCAAGCCCACAGCCTATTGACTTTAAATCTTCTTCAGTTTGGCATAATGTACTAGTTACCTCGGGAGCAGGACTAAGACTGCTGACATATTTGCCAGACACAATCCATCCCAAAAGAGTTTTCTGTAGCGTTGGTTGATTAGGGCCACTACTAATTTGACCAACCGCTAATAAATCGAAAAAGGTTTCTGCTCCTAATAACATATCGATCTTTTGAGATTTTTGGAATTCTGGATCCGCTAATTTAATATTGTGCGGAATTTTCCAACCATTAATGTTAAAGGTATGGTCTGGATGATAAGCCGAAATACATCGCATAATCCAGAATTCTGCCGAAAATTCATAGTTATTTACGCGCGACTTAACAAATGCGCTTAATTTGGCCCCGACTTTTGTACTTGAATTTCCAATCCCTATAATATTTAAAGCCCTGTTTTGGCGTCGAATCCGCAGTTTTTGGGCCAAATCCTCCTTCATGAAGTTGACTTGACTACCTGTGTCCAGCAAGGCTCTTGCGGGCAGGTACTCTCCACAGCATGATCTCACCAGAATAACTGCTGTTGCCAACATTACCCCATCAGGCACACTTATTGTATGCATTGCGTGTGTAGTTGTTGTTGGTTGCGGATGAGGTTCAGCAGCGAAGGATACAGGATACTGGTGCAGTAATGTGTGGTGGGACCGATTACACACGCGACATCGATCCGCTCTGCACTTGGATACCGTATGCCCCTTACGCAAACAATTTATGCATAAGAGACCCAATTTGACAAACTCAAATCTCTGTTGAACAGAGAGAGTTTTAAAGGTGGGGCAAGCTGTTAAGTAGTGGTCCTTCGATTTACACTGCTGGCATGTCGGCTGCTTTGTATTCGCTGCAACTAAAGCGTAATTCGTTCCATTCATGTGAGGCTGCTTCACGTGGTTCACGTTGGCTGCTGCTATGGGTCTCGTCCTCGAAGATGATGCGCCTTCAGCTGATAGGTGCTGGTACCGTCTATTTAAGGTAGCTTCATTTAAGGTATCCTTCCGTAATCCAGCTGTTCTTCCCACTTTGATCGGGTGGCAGAGTCAACTTTTATCATGACTATGTGAATAATTATCGCATTTGTGATTTGTTTCTCATCGCCCAGCGATAGCAATGAGTGATATACAGCCGACACTTCATCAATCATCGCGCACAATTAAGGGGCTGATGGCTTAGGGATAGTTGGCAGCTCAAAAAGTTTTGAAATCGTATTAAAGAGAATCAAACATTTATTGTCGTAAACCTTTCTGAGACTTGCCAACGCCTTCGGATAATTTTCATCCGACATTTGAAACGCCTTTACCGTGCCCAGAACCTCTCCAGATAGACAATTAACCAAATTGTTAAATTTTTCAATATCTGGGATGTTTGGATCATTGTGAACCAAACTCTCAAACAAACTCATGAAATTTTTAAATTCCGAATATTCTCCCTTGAATTTCGGCAAATTCATTTTTGGGAGCCTTGAGCTGTGAGACGTTACGAATGATGTTTCAGCAATAGATGTTCTATTTTTGGCCAAAATTGTTTTAATTATATTATATGTCCTCTAACTCCCCTCGGGCCATGTCGTCTTCATCAATCTCTTCAATTTTAGATTGACATTTCATCAATTTCTCACTATGTGAATTTAGTATATCAAGACGACAATCCAATTCGATTTTATCTAATGACATAGTCTTTTCTAAAAGACCCGTCTTTATGCGCAAAATGCTACTTTTAGCCACCGTCCTTTGACGATTTAATGACTTTAAGTCAATCAACTCCTTACTTGGAGAGAGGTTGGCGATAGTTGGCTTTGGCTTGCTCATTTTTGCTAGTTTAAATTAAATTTCCGAAAAAAAAGAGACTATACAGATTGGCAACAGATATAATAAAAATCGATAACGAAAACGAAAACGAAAAATATATGTATGTATATACTTGTATATCGATTCCCAAATATACGACAGCCAAACCAATAGCAACAAATATATTTGGAATCGGTTACGAAAACGAGAAAAAATAATATCGATTCTCAAGTATACGAAAGCCACACCGATGAGGTATGCAAAATGAGCAATAGCACAGTTGAGCGTTCTTGAAATTTTTTTTTTTTAACGAGAAAGTTTTCCAAAGAACCGGATTGTTAAACTTTATTTCGTTTAAAATGCTTTGTCTGCAATATATAAAAATGTCGCACCTTAATGTTTAATTAAGAATGCTACCGCAAATCCCACAATCCCCCTTTCACCTACATAGATGCATAGATGCATATGTATGTATATTAGAGTGATTCAAAAAATTTTTTTTTTTTTTCGTTTGGTACACGGAAAAATAGGTTCCTAGATACCTCTAAGAAAGCCTCTCCAAATATGAGTTTTTAATTGTAACGGGAAGGTCCTCCTACATACAGTTTTCTATTTTTTCTTATTATCAGATAGAAAAATTTAGATCTCGCTTCCAACTACTTAAAAAAATATATTGTTCCTTAGATTTTGTAGGAAATTGAATGCTCTACAAAAAAGGTCTATTATGATTTTTTCGTAAACCCAAACGTTTAAAAGATATTAACAGTTAAAGTTTGATTATTTTTGGGAAAATTTTTTATTTCTTATGAATTTTATAACTCAATAAAAAAAAATTATTATGAATAGATTTTTGGAGAGGCTTTCTTAGAGGTGTCTAGGAACCTGTTTTTCAGAGTACCAAACGAAAAAAAAAAGTTTTTTTTGATCCACCCTAATATGCATTGAATATCTCGTAAACGCTTAACTTAATCGAAAAATCAAAAAAGACCATTTTTATAGAGCAGTAAATTTCCTACAAAACTGTGAATTTCATCATTCATAATATTTTTTTTTCATTGAGTTATAAAATTCATAAGAAATAAAAAATTTTCCCAAAAATAATCAAACTTTAAACTAGCCGCTATGTAAGCAGCAATGAGGCTATTTGGCGCATATTTTCGTTTGCAATTCATGAAAGACATCCCACTGTATTGCATTTGGCAGTTCATTTAGAAAATGGACAACGAGTGTATTTCAACCCAAACAACGCTGTGGATAAAGCGGCACGTCCACCTGTGACCACATTGACAGGTTTCTTCTCAATTTGTGCAACTGATCAATTCGCTCGCACTTTGCTGTATGCTTATATGCCGCGCTACTACACATGGAACGCATCCTCAAAGTCTTTTCAGCGTCGTAAACAAGGAACACCACTTGAAGGATATGAAAATGTATTTGCCACAGATGCTATAGGCCGTATATATACAGTACATCCTAATAACGATGAATGTTATTATCTTAGATTGTTATTGGTGAATGTTCCTGGTCCGACATCTTTTCAACAATTGCGAACAGTTGATGGACATCTGTGTGCGACTTACCGTGAGGCGTGTCAATTATTACGGTTGCTTGAAAACGATTCGCATTGGGATGATACGCTCAAGGATTCCGTGATATCTTCATCGCCGCATCAAATTCGCACACTGTTTGCGATTATAATATCGACATGTTTCCCCTCAAATCCGTATGATTTGTGGATGAAATATAGGGATGACATGTCTGAGGATGTGTTGCATCGCGTGCGTTGTGAAACTTTGAATCCTACATTGGAAATTACGGCAGAGATTTACAATGACACATTGATCATAATAGAAGATATGTGTTTGTTGATGGCAAATAAAGTATCGTCGTGTTTGGGCCTGACAGCACCCAATCGTGCTATGCAAGATGCATTAAACCATGAGTTGCAAAGAGAACTCCAGTACGATACTCAAGCTATGACCGAAGCAGTTCGCGCAACTGTTCCGCAATTGAACGAAGAACAAAGGATTGCGTACGATCGTTTAACACAAGCTGTAAACAGTGGGTCTGGGGGATTTACTTTCTTGATTCTCCTGGGGGTACTGGGAAAACGTTCCTAATTTCATTGCTATTAGCAAAGATCCGATCGCAAAATGAGGTAGCCCTAGCGTTGGCTTCATCTGGAATAGCAGCAACTTTATTAGAAGGCGGACGAACTGCACATTCAGCCTTAAAATTACCATTAAACATGCATATCAACGAAACGCCAGTTTGCAACATTGCCAAAAATAGCGCCATGGCGAAGACTCTCCAAGTATGCAAATTGATAATTTGGGACGAACGCACAATGGCCCACAAGAGGTCGCTGGAGGCACTAGATAAGACGTTAAAAGATTTACGTGATAACCAAAACATTTTTGGTGGAGCTATGATACTGTTGTCAGGTGATTTTCGTCAGACTCTTCCAGTAATTCCTCGATCGACTGTTGCTGACGAAATAAACGCATGTCTAAAATCATCAAATATGTGGCGGCACGTAAAGACACTACAATTAACTACTAACATGCGAGTGTTTTTGCAACAAGATCAAACTGCGACTGTGTCGAAGCAGTTGCTGGATATTGGCAATGGTAAGGTCGCAGTTGACAGCTCGACCGGATTAATGACTTTTCCCACAGATTTCTGTCACTTCACAGAATCGAAAAAGGAGCTTATTCAGCGTGTTTTTCCGGACATTAAACAACAATATAATAACCACGATTGGCTAAGTGAACGAGCAATATTGGCAGCAAAAAACAAAGATGTCGATGATCTCAATGCTACCATTCAGAATTTCCTTCCAGGAGAGTTGTTTACGTACAAATCAGTTGACACGGCCACAAACCAGGATGACGTAGTCAACTATCCTACAGAATTTTTAAATTCATTGGACTACCACCATATAATTTGAAATTAAAAGTAGGGTCAGTTGTCATCATGCTGCGTAATATTAATCAACCTCGACTTTGCAATGGAACAAGATTGGTTGTGAAGAAACTCATGAATAACATCATCGAAGCTAAAATAATCAAAGGAAAATACAAAGGAGAGGATGTCTTAATCCCACGAATACCTATGATTCCAACGGATTTGCCATTTGATTTTAAGAGGTTGCAATTTCCCGTGCGTCTGGCGTTTGCGATGACCATAAATAAATCGCAAGGCCAATCGTTGCAAGTTTGCGGAATAAACTTAGAGTTTCCCTGTTTCGCACATGGACAATTATACGTTGCGTGTTCGCGTGTCGGAAAACCAACATCCTTATTTAATTACACGCCGCAAAAAAAAAAACTAAAAATATTGTCTACCAGAAAGCACTATATTGATTAACTGTATATGATCATAACTGTGTTGTATTTAATTTAAGCAAAGATTTGTTTATCATGTTCACAGTCCAGAAACGAGCACATCCAAGAAAATTTTAAATTTTTGTATATGAAGTGTATAAATATAAATAAATGACTTAATATGTATATAATATGTGCATTTGGATCCTTAATGTCAACGTGTATTAGTAACTCTTTATTTCCATCAACTTGGCTCCATCTACTTGGGAACCACTTGGCTCGCCAGGACATGATAATATGGTGGAAGTACTAGGCGACTCGGACAAATCTGATTCGATCAGAACATTATCAATGTTGAGCTGCTGTCTGTCTTCAATAACATCAATATCTACCAGAACATTCTTGATGTTGGGCTTTTGGCTGTCTTCAATAACTTGAATGTCCTGTATGTCTTCGGCCGATAAATTTAATTCACAGAATGTCTCCTCAGATGATGAAGATGGCATTTTAGAAACGTGTTTTGGTTTAGATAGCAGCTTTTGCTTTAATATATTTTTTGTACTTTTGCCCTGTTCACGCGTATTATTCGTTCTACATTCTTACCACACTTGGTACAAAATCTGAAGGTAACAGCGATTATGTTGTAGCATTCGTCGCATCTTAATAATAATTTAATACAATCTGGACAGTTATTATTTTTTTCTGCCGTTCCATCCACTTTTTACAAAACGGACAATGCATTTTAAGGAGTTGAGGGATATATAGCTTCACTATAACTATATTATAGTTGTTTGAATTCTTTATTTTCTCGATGACAGATGTAGTTCTTCTTCTTTTCCTAACCATGGCCATCGTCAAAAAAAAACTACAGATGTAGTTTGATAGTTATAGTGTAAATATTTGTCAGTATTTACTCAAAAAAAATTGTCTATGGTAAAATGTCACTTGAAATGTTAACGTCTCTTTGCTGTGCATCTATACTATAATTCTTTCCTAAAAATTCTAAAAGCAAAAAAAAATCTAAAAGCAGCAAATTTCAATAAAATTAAAAAAGTATTGTGTCGCGCGATTTTTTATTCCAAATTT
>NW_026090786.1:0-13490 GCF_024586455.1 Bactrocera neohumeralis
GGAGATTTCGGGATTTAAAGGAGAAATTTAAAAAGTCCCCGATTGCAATTACCATCCCAACCTTTAAAAAGGGGAAAGAAAATTTCCAAAAAAATACCGGGGTTTTCCTCGAATTGCAAAATTTTCTAGCCGGGAAACGAAATGGAAATAGAATCCCTTATGGGGACGACGTCGCACTTCAAAATCTTGTTTTTGAAGAAAATAGTTTCCGTCAATTTGCCTTTAGAAAAATTATTGAAACCCGGGGGGAATTGGCGGAAAAAAGGGGGTTTTTTTAAAATAAGGAATGAAAACGGAAAAAAAATATACTTTTTATATCCCAAAATGAAGGAAGAAAAAGGAAAGTATCACGATGAAAGGGGAAATTGGGAAAAAAGCCAGTGCTATAATAAAACAATTTTCCTAAAAAAAACAATAAATTCAAACTGCCTGGGTTTCCCAAAAACATGGGGGCCCTCTTACAAAATCCCAAAAAAACGTATTTTGAAACTTTCGTGGATCATTTGGTCCGGGCCTTTTAAACTTCAAAAAAAATAGTTTTTTTGAATAGAGGGGTTCACTTTTTAAATACGGGGGAAACCCCAACGGGCCAGAACAGAGCGGTCGTCCAAAGGTATTGATTTTCGATCAAAACATCTTTTCATCTTTTAAAATTTTTTGAAAAAAAAATCAAAGGAAAAATGGACAGATGCCAAAAACCCCGGGGGACCGGTTAATCGAGTCTTTTTCAAGAAGAAAAATTAACCCAGCGGTGGTTTTTTTCGCTTGACAAAATTTTCCCGGGACATAAAAAAAAGTTTTCCAATCGATGTTTGCATGGAAATCCCCGGAACTATTTTTTGGCCAAAAAGGGGAACTGTCGTTGACTTTCTCACAGAAAGACTAGAAGAAAATGATTTGAATAATAATGAACGTAACTTAGCAGATATTAAGGATAAGGCAGCAGAAAATATTTCAAAGTCTCAAAATTATAATAAATTGCTGAAAGATAAACATCGGACACAAAGAAAGTATATGGAAGGAGATTATGTTATGGTAAAGAATTATATAAGTAATCCAGGTGCATGTAAAAGATTGCCCCCAAGTTTAAAGGTCCTTATAGAGTTTGCAAAATACTTCCTAATGACAGGTATATACTTAGATGTCGAGGATTTCAACTTAGTCAAATTCCATATGAAGGAATATGGGAAGTAGCAAACATGAAGCCTTGGTTAAACCATAGTCTCCCTAATGAAAGCGTAATCGGGACGATTACATGTCAGGATGGTCGAACTGTGGCAGCATTATAAATATGTAAATTATATATTGTGGCAGCATTATAAATATGTAAATTATATATTGTGGTAACATCATAAATCTGTAAATTATGTATCTTATTATAAATAAAGGAGTGTGGCAGCACGATCTGCGGCCATGTTGAAGATAAAGAAGAACGAGTGCAGATCATTTTAAAAAGAGCGTCCAACATAATAAAATTGTTTAAAATATCTTTAATAAATAAGTTTCTACATTTTTACTGAAGTGGACATACAAGCCGAAAATTTTAAAATTATTAGAAATGCGATTATTGTATAAAATCATAAGTCATATATTCAATATTTTTGGCAATCGAATTGAGTTGCTGAATCTGATTTACTTCGCCTTTAGCATCAAAGTTTGTTCATGTAACCAGGACAAGAAAAATTAGTTTTTGTAGAGCTGTATTAGCTTTCTCAAAAGGAAAAGTCGATTTTCTTGAAACATTTAATGATAACAATCTAGCAAAATTGAGAAGGCAATTTATTTTAATAAATAAAAGTTATTTTATAAGTGGACGTAAGCGGTGTCTACGAAATCCACAATCTTAAGAAGAAGAAGAAGTAAGCAATTTTCTTGCATATACATATTTAAATCGCTATTGATTTAATTTTTCATTTCACTTAAATTAATTAACCTTGAATATTACGACTGGAAAACATTCACCAGAAATAAAAAGTAATTCACAATCTGTTTTCAGATAAAGATTTTCACCGCTTCAACATGGCAATCGATATTGAGTTTTGGCTGCAAATAATTAGATTTAACTATATTTGATTAAATTATATCCAAATGTGGACAAAAAACACTCACCTCGAAGTTGGGAGATATTAATATAAATGATTTCTTTACATTCTACTACACGAATCGTTCCTAAACACACTGCAAATACACCCTGTATAAACATATTTAAGCATCTCACGCTTATGTTACTGAAGTCGAAAAAGCCATATCGACAGTGCATTTGGCTTTTAGTACCTTAAAAGAAAGAAAGTCGAGAGCGATAAATTACTACAACTGAGTTGCTCACAAAATCATTAATTCAACATATTTTTTAATTAACCTTCCACATAGTGAAGTCAAGCACTGTTGCCAAAACGGTCAGTGCATTTGGAAGGATTCCAAAGTAGCAAAAGACATAAGTCAGATTTTCTTGTACATGCACATTTAGAATCGCTATTGAGTTCGTTAAATTAACAACCTCAACAATTTAAGTTAATTAACCTTGTTCTGCTGCTGGCAGTCCATTAAGCCATAACGGCAGTGCATTTGGAAAAGAACAAGCAAAAAGAACATATAAGTCGATTTTCTTGTATATAAAATTTGGCAAGAGAGAAGCTTCAAATCATAAGTTTAACATATTTAAGTTAATTAATTCCGCATCAGTGACATAAAGAAAAGTGGAACGATAGTGCATTTGGAAGAAGAACTTAAATTGGAAATATAAAGTGATGAAAACTTGTATATTCACAAAATAGATAGAGTTTCTTCAAACCATTAGTTTAGAGCACATTTAAAGAACATTAAATTTTTCATTTTTAAATTATTAAAAAAGAGAGTGCATTTGAAAAAATTCCACAATCTTATATCAAACTATTTAATTTAGATATATAATATCTCAATTTAGATATTTCAACTTGTATGTACAATCTTTGGAATCGATGGAGTTTCGTCATATAATTTCTACCCATTAACATTCGACATCTTGAGCCTTAAATACGAACCATATGTGTAAGCTTGAATAGCACGTTCACATTTTTTATCCGTAAGGTATAAAGACGATTTTCTTGTACATCACATTGTGTCCGCTATTGAGTTGCGTTAAATTATTTACCTCATATTTTAGTTAATTAACCGTGTTCATGTTACTGAAGTGGACATAAAGCCATAACGGCAGTGCATTTGGATGTTCGACAATCTATCCTATAGATATGTCGATTTTCTTGTATATACAAATTTAGCAATCGATATTGAGTTGCTTTAAATCATTAATTTAACATATTTAAGTTAATTTACCTTCTTCATCTTACTGAAGTTGACATAAAGGCATAAAGTCGATTTTCTTGTACATGCACATTTGCCTCGTGTTGGTGCGTTAAATTATTTGCTGCAGAGATTTAAGTTAATTAACCGTGTTCATGTTACTGAAGTGGACACAAAGTCATAACGGTCGTGCATTTGGAAGTTCCAATCTTATATATAGATATAAAGTCAGTTTTCCTATATTGTAATTTGGCAATCGATAGTGAGTTCAGCGGCAAGAGCGCCTTGGTGTGCACTGTTATGTGACGCAACGGATTGCGGATGTCGTCGATATCGAACTAATGGCTTGTTGTTACTGCTATTTGCCGCTAGAAACATGCGGCCATTACAAGCATAGGAAGGTAGCACTGCTGTCCGTTGATGGCTAAGGTGGAACTGGCTCACCGACTGACCGGCTGACGTTGTCATATGTGTGAGGATAAACTTTATTGCTATCTCTGCAGCCTGGCGCACCGACACAGGCACACACGTGTGGATTGGAATATGATTTATGTGCCTCGCAAGCAAAAGTTAGTCCATTAGTCAAGCGGCAATGAATACAGTGAGTCGGTGAGTGAGAGCTGCTTGGAAGACAAAAAGTGAAATTACTCTGGCGCCAACTGTGTGGCCGTGCTTCCGGTGTGAGCGCTCATCACAGACACATGTCCAGGGAAGGATACACTTGTCGAACATAATCGATTATTGAATTTGCCATATTTTCGCAAAAGGTGTGAGGGTTACGAGACGTGGCGGTTATGGCACACTTTTGGTGGAACTAATGCGAAAGTGAGATGGGCGGTTTCGCCTCTACGGAGGAAGATGTATACGTGCTATTAGCTTACACATGTTCGTATTTAAGGCTCAAGCATGTCGCTGTAATGGGTAGAAATTAATGAGTTCCACATTTATTTAAGTTAAGAAGTTGAAATTGCTATTGAGGGATTACATCCACTTCGAGGTTTGATAAAACGCGTTTTTTTTCACAAGTGTTCTCTTTTTCAATAATTTAAAAATTTTGCTTTTACAGAATTTAATGTTCTTTAATAATTGCTCTCCAACCTTAATAAGATCTCTATATCTATTTTGTTGTCGAAGCGTTTTAAGTTTTTCATCAAATAATTTCCAATTTAAGTCTCGCCTACACTCCATCGTTCCACTATGCCCCTTAATGTGCACTGTTTGTATTTGACTCTCACCTCTCTTAAGCAATTTATGCATTGGCTTCTCTCCTTTCGCATTTTCCATGCAATTACCTTTAGTTGCACATTAAAATGTTCTTTTGCTTGTTCTTTCGCTTGTCGCTGACTTCTTGGCTAATGGACTGCCAGCAGCAGCAGCAGGACTTCTGACTTTTAAGGTTGTTGTGGTTGTTGCTTCTTGAGTTCGACATGTTCCATCTATTTTAGTACGTTGTCTCACTTGCACCTTGTCATTTGCTACTTTGGTTCGAAGGTTGCAGTTATTCTGACTTGTTTGGCAACAGTGCTTGTAGCCGGCCACGTGGAGTTCGTCGTAAAAAAGGCGAAGGTGGCATTAAACGAAATGGTCTGTGAAAGTGCAGTTGTAGTAATTTATCGCTCTCGCTTTTCTTTCTTTTAAGGTACTAAAAGCGAAATTATTGGTCACATTAGCGTTTTCGACTTCTGCACTAAGCGTGAGAGATGCATACATATGTTTATACAGGGTGTATTTGCAGTGTGTTTAGGAACGATCTCGTGTAGTAGAATCTAAAAGATCATCGTTATTATATCTCCCAGCTTCGAGGTGAGTGTTTTTTTGTATTTGGATATAATTTAATCAGATATAGTCAAATCTGAAAGATGGCTCTCAAGCCAAAACTAGAAGAGTTATCGATGTGGATGTTGAAGCGGTGAAAATCTTTATCTGAAAACACATTTGGAAATTACTTTTTTATTTCTGGTGAATGTTTTGGAGTCGTAATATTCGAAATAGTAATAGTTTGAGGAAATGAAAAATTAAATATTTCAATTTAAGCCTATGTTATGCCGCATTGCTTACTTCTTCTTCTTCTTAATTGGCGTAGACACCGCTTACGCGATTATACTTACACTGATTATAAAATAATTGCCTTCTCAATTTTGCTAGATTGTTATCATTAACATGTTTCGAAGTTTCCTTTTGAGAAAGCTAACACAGCTCTACAAAAACTAATTTTTTTCTTGTCCTGGTTACATTAGCAAACTTTGATGCTTTCAGTTGTCCAGATTCAGACCTTATTCATAAAAATATTGAATATGGTTTTGATTTTAAAATAATCGCATTTCTAATAATTTTAAAATTTTCGGCTTGTTAGTAATTATGATTTAGCTTGCCAATAAAGTTTAGGGTTTTAAACAATTTTATTATGTTGGACGCTCTTTTTAAATGATCTGCACTCGTTCTTCTTTATCTTCAACATGGCCGCAGATCGTGCTGCCACACTCCTTTATTTATAATAAGATACATAATTTACAGATTTATGATGTTACCACAATATATAATTTACATATTTATAATGCTGCCACAGTTCGACCATCCTGACATGTAATCGTCCCGATTACGCTTTCATTAGGGAGACTATGGTTTAACCAAGGCTTCATGTTTGCTACTTCCCATATTCCTTCATATGGAATTTGACTAAGTTGAAATCCCTCGACATCTCTAAGTATATACCTGTCATTAGGAAGTATTTTGCAAACTCTATAAGGACCTTTAAACTTGGGGGCAATCTTTTTACATGCACCTGGATTACTTATATAATTCTTTACCATAACATAATCTCCTTCCATATACTTTCTTTGTGTCCGATGTTTATCTTTCAGCAATTTATTATAATTTTGAGACTTTGAAATATTTTCTGCTGCCTTATCCCTAATATCTGCTAAGTTACGTTCATTATTATTCAAATCATTTTCTTCTAGTCTTTCTCTGAGAAAGTCAACGACAGTTCCCCTTTGTGAAACTCCAAAAAGTAGTTCGCTTGGAGTTGTGCCTATACTTCGATGCATCGTATTGTTTAAAGCATACTCTATGTCCGGTAAAGTTTTGTCTAAGCTGAAATTAAAGCCACCGCTGGTTAATTTTGCTATCATTGGAGCAAGACTACGATTAACGCGCTCCACCTGTCCATTGGCTTGTGGCGATCCTGTCGCAATTTTTACATGCTTTACGTTATTTGTTTTCAAAAAATTTTCAAAATCTTTTGATGTAAACGCACTGCCTCGATCAGATATCAATACCTTTGGACGACTGTAACTACTAAAATACAATTTTAAACAGCTCATGACCTCCTGGTGCCTGCTGAACACACCGCATATAACTTAACAAATTTAGTGAACCCATCTATTACCAAAAATACATATTTTTTCTTAGAATGTTTAAATGACACTGGACCGAAGTGATCCACATGAACAGTTTCGAAAGGTACGTTTCTTTTGGGTATATTATGTAAGAGGCCCTCATGTTTCCCACTCTTCGAGGAAAAGGCAATACACTTTAGGCAGTTTGAGATATATTGTTTAATTTTCTCCTTCATTTTGGGAAACCAATATGACTTTATTATAGCACTGAAAACTTTATCACTTCCCATATGACCCATTTCATCGTGATACTTTCTCAATAAATGTTCTTCCATCTCATTTGGTATATAAAATAGTATATTTTGTCCGTTTTTTCTATAAACTAAGCCATTCCGCATTTCAAAAACACCATTTTCCTTGTTTTCCAATTCCCCCGGATTTCAATAATTTTCCTATCTCGATTTTGGCAAATTGACAGATTTTGCTCAAACGTATTTTCTTCAAGAACTAAGATATTTGAAGTGCGACTAAGTGCGTCCACATGGAGCATTCTATTTCCATTACGGTGTTCGAGAACATATTGAAAATTTTGCAATTCGAGTGCCCACCTGGCTATTCTTGGATTTACTTCCTTCTTATTTAAAGTTAGCATGAGTGAATTGCAATCAGTGACTATCTTAAATTTCAATCCTTGAAGATATACCCGAAATCTCCGAAGTGCATAAATAATTGCAAGTGTTTCCAGCTCAAAGCTGTGGTATTTAGATTCGGGCTCGCTGCTACGTTTCGAAAAATAAAAGACTGGGTGAAATTTGTCGTCACTCTTTTTTTGTAATAATATTGCACCAAATCCCCGAGAGCTGGCATCGCAATGCAGCTCTGTATCATCTCTTGGGTCGTAAATCGCTAAGATAGGAGACCCAATTAATTTATTTTTAAGTTTCTCAAAACACTGTAACTCGTCTTCCCCAAATGTAAATTTAACATTCTTTTTTATTAGTTTGTACAGAGGCTGAGCTTCTCGCGAAAATCTTTAACGAATCTTCTAAAGTATGAGCATAAGCCCAAAAAACTGTGTACAGCTTTTGTGTTACTGGGTATAGGAAAATTCACTATAGCTTCTACATTCTTTTCATCCGGTAGAATACCTTTACTCGAAATGTTATATCCTAAATAGCGTATTTCTGACTCCATAAATCGGCATTTATCTAACCTCAATTCCAATTTGTTTTGTACTAACTTATTAAAAACTTCCTGCAAAATGTCTAAATGTTCTTCTTCATTACTTGTAGCTATCATGATATCGTCTAAATAAATAGCAATTTTCTCTGCTCGAATCAGATCATCGAAAACATGGCTAACAAACCGCTGGAATGTTGAAGGTGCATTTTTCAGACCGAAAGGCATTTTCAAAAACTCGTACTGCCCCATCGGTGTTACAAAAGAAGTGTATTTAATCGAATCTTCAACCATATCTACGTGATAAAACGCACTCTTTAAATCCAATAACGAAAAAATGCATTTATTTGCTAGTCTATCTAACAGATCATCAATAAGAGGCAAGGGATAGTTATCTTTCAATGTTATCTTATTCAAACTACGAAAATCCACACATAACCTTATATCACCTGTTTTTTTTCTTACTAAAACAATGGGGGAAGAATATTCTGACTTACTCGGCCTAATTATCTTGGTTTGCATTAAGTCATCTAAAACAACCCTAACTTGTTGTTTTTCACTGTATGACAGTCTTCTTGGAGGACAATTAAAAGGTTTTTCTGTACTCAACAACAGTTTCATCTCACATCTAATTTTTGGCGTATCGGGGCGCTTACAGCACATATAATAATCTTGAAATATTTGCAGAAATTTTTGTTTTGCATAGACACTTACATTATCATTTTTTATATAAACATTAGGAGTTTTTGCTTCAGTTTTCAATACTTCATTGTAATTCACAGAAAATTTAGTGTTATCAAATTCAATTTTCATTAATCTTTGACACTCTTCATCATATGTGTTATTTTCGACTTTGAAATTCGAATCTATTTCTTTACATTCTAATTTTAAATTAGATTTACTTAAAAAGTCTCTTCCTAAAATAATTGGATGAGTCATTGTTTCATTTGTTACAACTAACATCGTTAATTCAATTCTTTTATTTCTGAAAAAAATAAAACTGTTTACATTTCCGACAATAGATAATGGACTTTTGTTTATACCACTATATTTTAAAAATACATTGTTCTTTCTGTTTATTACTACATCTGGTACGAACTGTTGGCGAACAAAGCTAATGGGGCTTCCCGTATCAATTAATGATCCTAATAAAGTTTTATAAGTAAATTTAGAATTAATAAATACATAATTTAAAAACCTTACATATTCATCGCCTTCCATCAATTCTGTGACATGTTGTACAGGGCGGCTCTTCCTTTGTGGACAATTTGCTGCTAAATGGCCAACTTCAGCGCATACATGACAAGCACCAAGCTCTCGTTTGGGTTTTCGGCATACACTTGCTAAATGGCCAACGGAGTTGCAATTGTAGCATCTCACGACTCTTGTTGTTTGTTGTCCATTATTCGACTGCTCATGTTGATTGTCTGCTGTCATTTTCTTTGATATATATCGTGGCAATTGAATATTTCTAAACGCTTCTAACAATTCATATTTGTCATGAAATCGTTGCATTTTAGCTTGCGAACGTAAAGTGTTATCCGGAATACCATCAATTAGATATTCTACAAGTTCATCTTCACCAATTAGAATTCTATTTGCCAGAATTAGTTTTTCTTGGAAATATTCTCGAAACGATTCGGTAGTCAACCACTGCCTGATTTCAAACTTTTTCTTTAGCATCAAATTGCTTGTTTTTTCTTCAAACAGCAAGCTCATTTCCTTTAAGAACTTGTCGATTGGCATTAAAATCAAGTCATCTCGAGAATGTAACCACTTTAGCGCATTGCCTTTTAATTTATTTGCAATTAATGCTCTTAGGTTGTTATCATCATGTTGGTAAACACTCTGGATATTTTTTAGTTGTGCTTGCCATAGCTTAAGGCATTCACCACTACCAGAAAATTCAGATATAAGTTCTTTAACATCTGCGAACTTTTGCTTATTGGAAATGTTTTTTGTTTGATTATCACTATTTCTCAACTGTTCTTTTTCTCTCATTAGAAGTTCATTTTCCATCTTCTTTAGTTCACACTCACGCTTCAACAATTCTAATTCGATTTTTAAAAGTCGCCACTCGTTTGCATCACACTCTTTTTGTTTCTTTCCAACACTCGTTTGATTACTTGCGTCATATTGTGGTACAATCCCATTGCTAAATTCACCACACTCCTCGGTGATGTTTATACTGCTCGCTCCTTCGTTGATTTCATCAGCTTGTTCTTTTTCCGCAATGATGGCTTGCGTACAGTCAACGTCAGCGTCAACGTCAACCATGGAGTTTCGAAAATTTCCACGAAGCTCCTCAGGAATTTTTTGTAGGCGAACAATTAGTTCGGCTTTACTACCTGTTGTTTTATGTTTGAGCGAACGCAACCATGATTTTAATTGTTCAACTGTGTATAAACTAAGCGAATCCTCGTTTGATGACATTTTGGGCGCAATACAACCACTTCTGATATTTTAAACAATTTTATTATGTTGGACGCTCTTTTTAAATGATCTGCACTCGTTCTTCTTTATCTTCAACATGGCCGCAGATCGTGCTGCCACACTCCTTTATTTATAATAAGATACATAATTTACAGATTTATGATGTTACCACAATATATAATTTACATATTTATAATGCTGCCACAGGGTTCTGGTCACATTTTCGCATTTTCCGGGCCTTGCTGAAAATAGGCGAAAAATTATGCGGAAAGTTTTAAGATTTTACTAAAAAAAATTGGCTAAAATTGGAAATTATAGTAAAGAACGGAGAAAACGAGAATGATTACGGATGATCCAAGTAGAGGTACTGTTTTCAATAGCTTTTTTTTCACAGAACACGCGTCAGTCGGTTCACGCTCTCATGTCATTTTCGTTCAGTATTGCTTGGCATTTCATCATGAAAACACTTACGCCTGAGCAATGCTTATAATTCTTCTTTATTGGCGTAGACACCACTTACACGGTTATAGAAGAGTGTACAACAGCGCGTCAGTCCTTCTTCCTTTCGCAATTTGGTGCTAATTGGAGATTCCAAGTTCCAATTCTCCACCTGATCTCTTCAACAGAGTGGAGGTTGTTTCTGTTCGGCGAGATAGGACTTTACTTCTCAATTGCTTAATTGGTATTGCTCAACGTCGGTTTACTCAGGCGTTTTAGTTTTGCGGGGATACCAAATTCAGACATAAAGCGGCATAAAGCAGCTCTTTTTCGTACTGTCAAAAGCAGCTTTGAAATCGACGAAGAGGTGGTGTGTACCGATTCACCTTTTACGGGTCTTTCCCAAGATTTGTAGCTTGGTGAATATCTGGTCAGTTGTTAATTTTCCAGGTCTGAAATCACACATTTCGGCCTCTCTCAAATATTGGGATATTATAAAGTTAGTGTGAAAGGGTAAAAAAAGACAATTTTTTGCAAATAAAGAAAGCAGTATTTAATCAATTGCATTGCTTAATCATTAATACAACATTCATTAAAGCAACAATTTTATATTTTTACATATTGTTCGAGCAGCACGTGATCGTCGACACCAAAAGATCTTTCACTGCTGCAGTGATTTCGAGTTTCTCCGTAGAGGATATTGTGTGTACGTCAAAAATCGAAAAAATTGCTTCGCTTAAAACACAAATTGAATTTCAACCAAATTTTGAACGTTTTTGGCCTGCACGTTGAAGTCAAAACAACTGTTGGGCCATATAATATGTTCATTTAAAACTTTAGCTCAGTGGATGTGATACCTTAAGTCTGCATGGATCATATTATTATAAAGAACCTTACGATCGATCGCATTGCTGTGGAATTAAATATGCTGAAATCACTGCCGAATTGTAACTTGCAACAAACAAACTATTAATTTCAATCAAATGATTTGGATGTCACTAAATCAGGCGAATTTCTCACACGCACACACACTCATATATGTATGCTGCCCTGTGTCCCTGTGCGTGAGTAGGTGTTGTAGCCGTGTCAGTCGGTGTTCATGTTTGTGGTAATTTATTATGTGGCAACTGCCTGTGCAACTTCACTTCACTTAAATTCCGTTGTTGTTGTTATCATAATCACTGTTGTTGCTCGCGGCTGCTGGCAAGCACCTGCCAAGTGCGGCTGTAAGTAGGTGTTGCAAGTTCTGTGCTTATCATAATTACTCATGCTAATGAGCTGAGTCGGCTGCCTGGCGTGAAGGTTTATGCAAATTCCGAAGGCTTCCAATGCCTTAGAAGGCAGGGGTGCGGCTTGGCAATGTTGTGACTTCCGTCAGAGCACGCTGAGTTCAGAGAACTCTTTTGAAAGAAAAAGTGTCGCTTTATTTTTATTACCAAGAAATTACATATTTTATATCTTGCCTCACTCTCCTCCGCTTGTTTTTGTACCAGAGTGAGGATAAATATGATAATACGAAAAATATCCTTAATTAAGATTTACTAGCATCTCGGCCGAACTAACAATGACGGTACGGACCCGGTTTTTATCTGGTCAAGAACCGTTCATCTTACCGAAACGGACTCTGGCGATAAAACAACAAGTAACATTGATTTCACCTTTAATGATTTCTTTGAGCTTCGGTAATGACTTTTGTAAATTTTTTTTTTCAAATAAGAAGAATGCCACGCAAGCCACCAATGAAATTTGTGAAGCGTACGGAACGATGCTGTATCAGTTCATGTAGCACAACGATGAAATTATGGAAAAGATTGACCAGGACCCATCAGCCATGATATCGCTAAGGAACTTAGCATTCATCGTCAAACGCTTTTGAATCATTTAAAAAAGAGAGGCTACAAAATGAAGCTCAGCTCGTTGTTTGGGTACCACATGAATTGTCTCTAAAATATTTAATGGACCGAATTAACATCTGCGATTCTTTGCTTAAACGAAATGAAATCGAACCATTACTGAATTGTAACATGAGACGAAAAGTGGATCAAATACGACAGTAATGTGCGAAAGAGATCATGGTCCGGGCGTGCTGAAGCTTAACAAATGGTCGCAAAACCAGGATTGACGCCTCGATAGGTTGTGCTGAGTGGTTAGTGGGTTTGGAAAATAATCATTCACTATGAGCTGCTCCAGCCTCGTCGAACTAGACATTTTACTGTCAACAACTGATGAGATTGAAGCAAGAGATAAAAAAAAAATGGCCAGAACTGGATTCGACTTCTATCAGGACAACGATAGACCACACACATCTTTGATGACTCGAGCTTGGCTGGTAAGTTTTGAGGCATCCACCTTATAACCTTGATCCTGCGCCATCGAACTACCATTTGTTTCGCTCAATGCAGAACTCCCTTAATGGAGTAAAGTTGAGTCGATCTAAAAACTGTATAAATTTCATTAAAATCTATTGAACGGTTTACGAGTTACAGTTGTCACCGGTTAAAAAAACATAGTTTTGAGAAGAACGCGCGAAGTTTCACACTAGCGCTTTAAAGTGCCAAAGCTCTCTTTGTTATTTGTCGAATAACTCAAAAATTAATTATCCGATCAACGTGAAATTTTCAGTGAATGTTTTTAAGATATTACACTTAACTAAAATGCAAAAAACAAATAATTTTTTGAAAATTCTAACTACCTCTAACCCCTTAAGTCATGCCGACCAACGTCCACAGTTACCGAGTGTGAAACACGAAGGATCACTTTCGCCATCTAATACTTAAAAAAAAAACCTTAATTTTCCGAACTTTTGCGGCTGTTCCATTACCG
>NW_026090787.1:0-12240 GCF_024586455.1 Bactrocera neohumeralis
GATTTCAGTCGCCGATGGAAGAACGAGTACATAAAGGATCTCCACAAAAGATACCGCTGGAAGACTCCTGAACAAGCGCCTAAACTTGGAGACTGTGTCCTCATTCACGATGATTGTCTACCCCCCACCGAGTGGCGGCTTGGCCGCATAGAAAAGCTACATTATGGCTCCGACGGTCACATACGAGTCGTGGATCTCCGTACGCAAAACGGAACACTAACCCGACCGCTCGTGAAGCTATGCTTTCTGCCAACTTCCGATGATCGCGAATCCGAACACCTCATAAATAAACCGGTATTATCGCTACACAATAAACGAACCAAATGAAACCAATAAAACACGAGAAAGTACGCAACTAACAACCCGTTAAAAAATAACAACCGTCCGAAAATAACAAACCGTAAATAAAGATAACAAACCGTAAAGAAAACTAACAAAAAATGGTCGATCAATACGACGACCCATTCATGCCACATATCGTGGCACGATGGCTCATATCTCACTGTACGATAAATATATAACAAATAATCTTCTCTATACAGATTACTATGGAGGTAGATACGCCAGTTACAACCACGCCGACCGCTCGGGCTACCAATGCGCCACGTACCGGGCCCTCACCAGCGCCCCGAACTGTGGTTGCAACAACGTCGGCAACTGCACCGGCAACCAAGCCGCCCCCTGTACCGGCAACCGCGCCTGCAGCGACCTTTCAAGCCGCACCTCGCGGTGGCACTCGGCCACCATCACACCCATCACGGACGTTGGAGACCCTAAGGTGCCCCATCTGCCGGCGCCCACATCGCCTGCACCACTGTGGCATATTTCGGGGTATGCGACTCGTGCAACGGCAGCAAGTTGCCCAGGCCCACGGGCACTGCCGGAATTGCCTGTCACATACACATGTGACTGCAGAGTGTGAGTCACGAGGGCTGTGCCAAATATGCCACAGCCCGCATCACACGCTGCTACATCGCAGCGCGGCACGCGAGGTGAATCGGCCACCCCTCCAGCGCGGCCGCATACCCCGCTCCCAATCCGCAACTCGTGGCGCATCCCAGCGACGCGGAACCTCTTTGCGGCGTCGACAGCCTGGGCCACCACCTCGTCGGTCTACGGGGCTGAGCAGCGTTGTGGCAACGCTGCAACAGTTGCAGCGTCTTTTGGGCTAAACCATCGTTTAGGGGGGCCTGGATGGTTAAATGAGCTTCTGCGCCCCCCTCTAATTCTAACACAACACACCACATCTTCACACCATCTATATCATCCACACATCATACTCAACACATCTACATACACCATATTCATCATCCACACCTCACACTCAACACACCTGCATCACACACCACACACGAGGACATCGGACATAATTAACAAAAGGGACCGACGGACGGAGACCGGCACTTTTTTGTTCTTCCACCGCGCGCATACACGCATCACGCATCACATCCACGTTCGCTATAAGTTCCCAGCAAAGGTGAGTGTCGGTAGACGTGTAAGTAGTAAGCGTATACCATATAGCTGCCATACAAACTGAACGATCGGAAAAAAGTTCTTGTATGGAAAACTTTTGCATTTGACAAGATACATTCACAAAATTTGGCTGCCATACACCTGAACGATCGGAAAAAATTCTTGAATGGAAAACTTTTGCATTTGACAAGATATATTCACGAAATTTAGTACAAATTATTTTTTAAAGCAACAATGTAATCTCCGAAGAAATTGTTTAGATCGGTTAACTATAGCATATAGCTGCCATACAAACTGAACGATCGGAAAAAAGTTCTTGTATGGAAAACTTTTGCATTTGACAAGATATATTCACGAAATTTGGTGTAAATTATTTTCTAAAGCAACAATGTAATCTCCGAAGAAATTGTTTAGATCGGTTAACTATAGCATATAGCTGCCATACAAACTGAACGATCGGAAAAAAGTTCTTGTATGGAAAACTTTTGCATTTGACAAGATATATTCACGAAATTTGGTGTAAATTATTTTCTAAAGCAACAATGTAATCTCCGAAGAAATTGTTTAGATCGATTAACTATAGCATATAGCTGCCATACAAACTGAACGATCGGAAAAAAGTTCTTGTATGGAAAACTTTTGCATTTGACAAGATATATTCACGAACTTTGGTGTAAATAATTTTAGATCGGTTAACTATAGCATATAGCTGCCATACAAACTGAACGATCGGAAAAAAGTTCTTGTATGGAAAACTTTTGCATTTGACAAGATATATTCACGAAATTTGGTATAAATTATTTTCTAAAGCAACAATGTAATCTCCGAAGAAATTGTTTAGATCGGTTAACTATAGCATATAGCTGCCATACAAACTGAACGATCGGAAAAAGTTCCTGTATGGAAAACTTTTGCATTTGGAAAGATACATACATATATTCACGAAATTTGTTATAGACTATTTTCTGAAGCCACACTGCAATCTTTTGCAATTGACAGGATATATTCACGAAATTTGCTATAAATTATTTTCTAAAGCAACAATGTAATCTCCGAAGAAATTGTTTAGATCGGTTAACTATAGCATATAGCTGCCATACAAACTGAACGATCGGAAAAAAGTTCTTGTATGGAAAACTTTTGCATTTGACAAGATATATTCACGAAATTTGGTGTAAATAATTTTCTAAAGCAACAATGTAATTTCCGAAGAAATTGTTTAGATCGATTAACTATAGCATATAGCTGCCACACAAACTGAACGATCGGAAAAAAGTTCTTGTATGGAAAACTTTTGCATTTGACAAGATATATTCACGAAATTTGGTACAGATTATTTTCTAAAGCAACAATGTAATCTCCGAAGAAATTGTTTAGATCGGTTAACTATAGCATATAGCTGCCATACAACTGAACGATCGGAAAAAAGTTCTTGTATGGAAAACTTTTGCATTTGACAAGATATATTCACGAGCTTTGGTGTAAATTATTTTCTAAAGCAACAATGTAATATCCGAAGAAATTGTTTAGATCGGTTAACTATAGCATATAGCTGCCATACAAACTGAACGATCGGAAAAAAGTTCTTGTATGATAAACTTTTGCAGATTATTTTCTAAAGCAACAATGTAATCTCCGAAGAAATTGTTTAGATCGGTTAACTATAGCATATAGCTGCCATACAAACTGAACGATCGGAAAAAAAGTTCTTGTATGGAAAACTTTTGCATTTGACAAGATATAATCACGAAATTTGGAATAGATAATTTTTTACTTTTAACTTTTGCATTTGTCAAGGTATATTCACGAAATTTGCTGTAAATTATTTTCTAAAGCAACAATGTAATCTCCGAAGAAATTGTTTAGATCGGTTAACTATAGCATATAGCTGCCATACAAACTGAACGATCGGAAAAAAGTTCTTGTATGGAAAACTTTTGCATTTGACAAGATATATTCACGAAATTTGGTATAAATTATTTTCTAAAGCAACAATGTAATCTCCGAAGAAATTGTTTAGATCGGTTAACTATAGCATATAGCTGCCATACAAACTGAACGATCGGAAAAAAGTTCTTGTATGGAAAACTTTTGCATTTGACAAGATACATTCACGAAATTTGGTATAGAATATTTCCTAAAGCAACAATGTAATCTCCGAATAAATTGTTCAGATCAGTTTACTATCGCATATAGCTTCCACACAAACTGAACGATCGGAAAAAAGTTCTTGTATGGAAAACTTTTGCATTTGACAAGATATATTCACGAACTTTGGTGTAAATAATTTTCTAAAGCAACAATGTAATTTCCGAAGAAAATAAAGTTATAAAACTAAAACGTGGTGTGTTCATTTTAAATTAAATCCTACATTTGGGGGCTCAACCGGGATGGTCCCGAATGTGTTGTGCGGTTATAAAAACAATTTAAAAAAAAGTTTTTTTGGAAATAAACAATTTTGGTGAATTTGACATTTTGTGAGTGGCTGTTAGAAACAGCAAGATTGCGATCGGACAAGTGGCTGTACCAGTGCGTTAACAGTGGTCAGCGTAGAACAGTGTACGAGTATTGGTAGTGAAATGTGCAATGCCGTAAGAGCACATAATACCAATGGAACAGTGATAAGGAAAGAAATTTAGAGTTTTGTTTGGAACGATCGGAAAGTTACGTTAGTGAGAGTAGTTCAAAGTACTGAAGTGTACGAGAATATACGTACAAAGAACCTAAAACTTAACAGTGCGGTAGTGAATTCTGGTAATTTGCAAGTGACTGTACCCAGCTCGATATCGCGGGCAGTAAACGCATTTTCCAGTAAAATTGTGAAACGGTGCATAAGGTTGCACGGACCAAGTTCCTGATATATTTATATAACGGCGTAAAAGCAAAAAACCGTACTCAGTGCGCGACTGTACCCAGTACGCTATAACTGGCAGTCAGCACAGTTTCTAGAAAATCGTATAACGGTGCAAAACCGTAGACGGGCGCATAAGACGCGCAAATCATCGCAGCAGTTAGCAGCAGAACAACGCAACAGCTAGCAGCAGAACAACGCAGCAGCAGCAGACAGCAAAGCATCGTGGCAGTTGGCGGCGCACGAAGAAAGCTGAACAACGGCAGCAGAGAAACGGGAGCTAAGATAAGTTATAATGATTTTGTAGTTAGTTGAGTAGAAGAGTGTGTTATTTGCACTCAATTGCGATGTAATGTAGTAGAATGTGTAGCTTTTAGTTTGTAAGCAAAAACAAAATGTACAGTTGCTTCTAAGAAACATATGTAATTAAATTTGTAAAAGCGTATCCGTAATTTGAATTTTTATACTAGTTAAGAGAAAAAATAAATTTGTAAGATGGACGCTGAAACCATTAGGGCAATGACGGTAGAGACGTTAAAAGAAAAACTAAGAGAATTAGGGTTGTGCGTTACGGGTAGGAAAAAGGAGTTGCAACGGCGTTTGCTACAACATTTAGTTTTCGGTGATGAGCAAGATGAAGGGGGATGCGACGACGAATCGGAAAATTCGTTGTACGTTGATGTAAATGCTGCTCCATCGAATTCGCAAAGGGTGTCATTTTCGTTGCGTGACATTAAAGACAGTGTTTCAGATTTTTTTGGTGATGATACTTGCGATCTTCGTCACTGGGTTGAGGAATTTGATGATATGGCTAACACGGTCGGTTGAAATAATTTAGAACGATTTGTATACGCTAAACAACTACTTAAGGGAGCAGCGAAATTATATGTACGCGGATTAGTAGGAGTAAGAGATTGGGCTAGTTTAAAGCGTTCTCTTATCGATGAGTTTGGGGAAAAATTATGTGCGTCTGAAGTGCATCGAACATTAAGAAACCGGCGTAAACAGCCAAAAGAAAGTTTTCAAGAATACCTTTATGATATTTTAGAAATAGGGAAGCAAATCTCTTTAGATGAAAGAAGCGTAGTAGAGTATTTCGTGGATGGCATACCAGATGTTAAAGCAAATAAGAGTATGTTATATCAAGCGAAAACGGTGGGCGAATTGAAAGAACAAATCCGCATATACGAGAAAGTTAGAAGTGTACAAACTACAGTAGACAAAGGATACGTGGAACGGTTCGCTACAGAGAGTAAAGAATCGATGAGAAAGAAGTGTTTTAAGTGTGACAAGGAAGGTCATATAGCAAGACCCTGTCCGGAGGCTAGGTCTAGTAATGTGGTTTGCCTTAAGTGCAAACAGAAGGGGCATTATTCTCACCAGTGCGAAGAGCAAAGGGATAAGACAATAAAAAGTGAACGGGTAAATACAATTGATCGCAAAGTAGAAACGTCTACCAGAAAAGGTGGAATGATCTTCGTTGATGCAACTATCAATGGTTTTACTTTCAGTGCATTAGTGGATACAGGATGTATCGTTTGTATCATGAGGTACGATACCTTAGTGATGTTAGGAGATATAAAGCTAATTGGAGAAAAGCAAAAATTGTTCGGTGTAGGTAAAGGCGTGCTTACGACATTAGGCAGCTTTACGGCCGATATTTCAATAGAAGGGTTGTCATTAAGTGTAACGTTTCACGTGGTTAGGGAAAATGATATTCCGTATGCAGCCATAATTGGAAATGATGTACTTCGCGATGTTGAGTTAGTTTTTAGAGAAGGTAGTGTTGAGTTCAGGAAACTTGTGAGAACTGCTGAGGAGGCAGCGAAGCACGCAGGGATCGGGGAGATCTCTGGGGTGCGTGTGGTGAAGCTGAAGGGTTTGTGTCAGCCCACCAGGGTGCATGCAGTGATGCTGAAGGGTTTGTGTCAGCTCACCGGGGTGCAAGTCGTGATGTTGAAGGGTTTGTGTCAACTCACCGTGAGTTAAGAGACTATGGGAATAGTCAAATTGAAGTTTCCGAGGAACAAAAGGACATTACCGGACCGGTATTAGAAACGAGGTCGGAAGTCATGGATGACAATGGGTTAAGCAAAGAATTTAGAGTATTGTGTTCAATTGGAACGGCATTGTCTGAGGAGTCAGATAAAGTGGATCTATCGCATCTACCGATAGACGAGGCTAAAGTAGTTAGCAGTTGGATTAATAGTTATTATCCTAGGAAGTCGAGTAAAATGCCAGTACAGATGAAATTGTTATTAAAGGATGAGAAACCGATATTTCAGAGGCCACGTAGAGTGTCGCAGGCGGATCAAAGACGTATTGATGAAGAGGTAGCGCGTATGCTTAAGGAGGGTATCATTCAAGAGAGTGTGTCGGAATACCCCTCCCCAGTTGTGTTAGTTACAAAGATAAACGGAGCAAAACGGTTTTGTTGTGATTATCGCAAGATAAACGAGAAAATAGTCAGGGACAATTTTCCAATGACAGTGGTGGATGAAGCATTAGACAGATTGCAGGGTGCAAGGGTCTTCACCACATTGGACTTGAAGAACGGATTCTATCATGTGCCAATAGAACCAGGGTCTCGCAAATACACGTCTTTCGTAACTCAGAACGGCCAATATGAGTTTTGTTTTGTGCCATTTGGTATTAATAATTCGCCGGCGGTATTTTGTCGATACATACGAGCAATATTCCAGAACATGCTTGCGGATGGAACAGTCATAATATACATGGACGATATCGTCATTCCCGCCAAGGATGAGATCGAAGGCCGAGAGAAACTGGAAAAGGTATTAAGACATGCAAGTGAAAACGGTCTGCACATTAGATGGGAGAAATGCCAAATTCTAAAGAGAAAGATTAATTTTTTGGGGTTCGTTGTGGAGAACGGGGCGATTTTGCCTTCAGAAGAGAAGACAAAGGCAGTCAGGGCATTTCCAGTACCAACTAGTAAGAAAGAATTACAACGATTTTTAGTTTAACTTCATACTTCAGGCGTTTCATCCAAAATTATGCAGTTAATGCGAAGCCACTAACAGATATGCTTCGTCAGGACGAAAAGTTTGGGTTGAGGGAAGAACAACTTTTAGCCATTCAAGATCTGAAGCGTGCGTTAGTAAATGCGCCCGCATTGAAGCTTTTCAATCCGCATGCGGAAACAGAGGTGCATGCTGATGCGTCAAAATTTGGTTACGGTGCAGTCTTACTACAAAGGGATTCAGAAGACAATCTGTTACATCCCATCGAATATATGAGTCGTAAAACCACAAGGGCGGAAGAGAAATATAGTGCTTTTGAACTTGAGGTTCTGGCAGCTATAAAAGCATTACAGAAATGGCGTATATACTTAAGAGATATTCAGTTTAAAATAGTAAGCGATTGTAACGCTTTCGCTATGACAGTCAAGAAACAAGACGTACCAGACAGAATCATGAGGTGGGCAATGTACCTACAAGAATATAATTATGTGGTTGAACATAGGTCAGGAACTCGCATGAGACACGTAGATGCTCTTAGTCGTGCATACTGCTTATTAGTAGAAGACTCGTTAAAGTTTAGGATAAAAGAGGCGCAAATGCAGGATGACTGGATAAGAGCAGTGCGGAAAATTGTGGAAGTAGAATCATACGAAAACTTCTTTTTAAGAAATGACTTACTTTACAACGACTTTGTAAAGGAATTGTTGGTGGTACCATCCAGTATGGAAGAGGAAATTATAAAATTAGCACATAGCCAGGGTCATTTTGCAGCAAAAAGAACACAGGAGCTAGTAGAGAGAAATTATTATATACCAAACTTGAGCAAAAAAGTACAAAATGTAGTAACTTCGTGTGTAGAGTGCATAGTAATAGACGCAAAAAGGGGTAAGAGAGGGCTTGTTGACACCAATCGACAAAACTTGTGAACCATTAGGTACTTACCATATTGACCATGTGGGTCCATTAACCGAAACACGGAAAAAGTATAATCATATTTTAGTCATAATAGACGCATTTTCGAAATTCGTTTGGTTGTACCCAACGAAATCAACCGGGGTGGAGGAGGTAATCAATAAATTAGAGAAACAATCCTCAGTTTTCGGCAACCCGAAACGGATTATAACGGACAGAGGAGCGCCTTTTACGTCAAAAGCATTTAGCGAATACTGCACAAAGGAGGGTATACAACACCTGTTGATTGCAACCGGTGTTCCGCGAGGCAACGGACAGGTAGAACGCGTTCACAGAACCGTTGTTCCAATGCTGTCTAAGAAATGTCAAAGTAACCCAACCCAGTGGTACAACCACGTCGCAAAAGTACAACAGATTTTAAATAACACTGCACCACGCAGTACGAGAATGTCACCTTTTAGAATTCTTACAGGACTAAACATGCGAGTAGTAGATTATCCAGACTTACATGAAATTTTAAAAGATCTCGAAATAGAGGAATTGAATTTAGATTCACGTGATTCATTGAAACATTCACGAAATTTGGTATAGAATATTTCCTAAAGCAACAATGTAATCTCCGAATAAATTGTTCAGATCAGTTTACTATCGCATATAGCTTCCACACAAACTGAACGATCGGAAAAAAGTTCTTGTATGGAAAACTTTTGCATTTGACAAGATATATTCACGAACTTTGGTGTAAATAATTTTCTAAAGGCAACAATGTAATTTCCGAAGAAATTGTTTAGATCGATTAACTATAGCATATAGCTGGCACACAAACTTAACGATCGGAAAAAAGTTCTTGTATGGAAAACTTTTGCATTTGACAAGATATATTCACGAAATTTGGTATAGATTATTTTCTAAAGCAACAATGTAATCTCCGAAGAAATTGTTTAGATCGGTTAACTATAGCATATAGCTGCCATACAACTGAACGATCGGAAAAAGTTCTTGTATGGAAAACTTTTGCATTTGACAAGATACATTCACGAAATTTGGTATAGAATATTTCCTAAAGCAACAATGTAATCTCCGAAGAAATTGTTTAGATCGGTTAACTATAGCATATAGCTGCCATACAAACTGAACGATCGGAAAAAAGTTCTTGTATGGAAAACTTTTGCATTTGACAAGATATATTCACGAAATTTGGTATAAATTATTTTCTAAAGCAACAATGTAATCTCCGAAGAAATTGTTTAGATCGGTTAACTATAGCATATAGCTGCCATACAAACTGAACGATCGGAAAAAAGTTCTTGTATGGAAAACTTTTGCATTTGACAAGATATATTCACGAAATTTGGTATAGATTATTTTCTAAAGCAACAATGTAATCTCCGAAGAAATTGTTTAGATCGGTTAACTATAGCATATAGCTGCCATACAAACTGAACGATCGGAAAAAAGTTCTTGTATGGAAAACTTTTGCATTTGACAAGATATATTCACGAAATTTGGTATAAATTATTTTCTAAAGCAACAATGTAATCTCCGAAGAAATTGTTTAGATCGGTTAACTATAGCATATAGCTGCCATACAAACTGAACGATCGGAAAAAAGTTCTTGTATGGAAAACTTTTGCATTTGACAAGATATATTCACGAAATTTGGTATAAATTATTTTCTAAAGCAACAATGTAATCTCCGAAGAAATTGTTTAGATCGGTTAACTATAGCATATAGCTGCCATACAAACTGAACGATCGGAAAAAAGTTCTTGTATGGAAAACTTTTGCATTTGACAAGATATATTCACGAAATTTGGTACAAATTATTTTCTAAAGCAACAATGTAATCTCCGAAGAAATTGTTTAGATCGGTTAACTATAGCATATAGCTGCCATACAAACTGAACGATCGGAAAAAAGTTCTTGTATGGAAAACTTTTGCATTTGACAAGATATATTCACGAAATTTGGTACAAAATATTTTTTAAAGCAACAATGTAATCTCGAAGAAATTGTTTAGATCGGTTAACTATAGCATATAGCTGCCACACAAACTGAACGATCGGAAAAAAGTTCTTGTATGGAAAACTTTTGCATTTGACAAGATATATTCACGAAATTTGGTACAGATTATTATCTAAAGCAACAATGTAATCTCCGAAGAAATTGTTTAGATCGGTTAACTATAGCATATAGCTGCCATACAAACTGAACGATCGGAAAAAAGTTCTTGTATGGAAAACTTTTGCATTTGACAAGATATATTCACGAAATTTGGTATAAATTATTTTCTAAAGCAACAATGTAATCTCCGAAGAAATTGTTTAGATCGGTTAACTATAGCATATAGCTGCCATACAAACTGAACGATCGGAAAAAAGTTCTTGTATGGAAAACTTTTGCATTTGACAAGATATATTCACGAAATTTGGTATAAATTATTTTCTAAAGCAACAATGTAATCTCCGAAGAAATTGTTTAGATCGGTTAACTATAGCATATAGCTGCCATACAAACTGAACGATCGGAAAAAGTTCTTGTATGGAAAACTTTTGCATTTGACAAGATATATTCACGAACTTTGGTATAAATTATTTTCTAAAGCAACAATGTAATCTCCGAAGAAATTGTTTAGATCGGTTAACTATAGCATATAGCTGCCATACAAACTGAACGATCGGAAAAAGTTCTTGTATGGAAAACTTTTGCATTTGACAAGATATATACACGAACTTTGGTTTAAATTATTTTCATAGCATATAGCTGCCATACAAACTGAACCATCGGAAAAAACGTTCTTGTATGGAAAACTTTTGCATTTGAATATTCACGAAATTTGGCATAAATTATTTTCTAAAGCAACAATGTAATCTCCGAAGAAATTGTTTAGATCGGTTAACTATAGCATATAGCTGCCATACAAACTGAACGATCGGAAAAAAGTTCTTGTATGGAAAACTTTTGCATTTGACAAGATATATTCACGAAATTTGGTATAGATTATTTTCTAAAGCAACAATGTAATCTCCGAAGAAATTGTTTAGATCGGTTAACTATAGCATATAGCTGCCATACAAACTGAACGATCGGAAAAAAGTTCTTGTATGGAAAACTTTTGCATTTGACAAGATATATTCACGAAATTTGGTATAGATTATTTTCTAAAGCAACAATGTAATCTCCGAAGAAATTGTTTAGATCGGTTAACTATAGCATATAGCTGCCATACAAACTGAATGATCGGAAAAAAGTTCTTGTATGGAAAACTTTTGCATTTGACAAGATATATTCACGAACTTTGGTGTAAATAATTTTCTAAAGCAACAATGTAATCTCCGAAGAAATTGTTTAGATCGGTTAACTATAGCATATAGCTGCCATACAAACTGAACGATCGGAAAAAAGTTCTTGTATGGAAAACTTTTGCATTTGACAAGATATATTCACGAAATTTGGTGTAAATTATTTTCTAAAGCAACAATGTAATTTCCGAAGAAATTGTTTAGATCGATTAACTATAGCATATAGCTGCCACACAAACTGAACGATCGGAAAAAAGTTCTTGTATGGAAAACTTTTGCATTTGACAAGATATATTCACGAAATTTGGTGTAAATTATTTTCTAAAGCAACAATGTAATCTCCGAAGAAATTGTTTAGATCGGCTTAAATATAGCATATAGCTGCCATACAAACTGAACGATCGGAAAAAAGTTCTTGTATGGAAAACTTTTGCATTTGACAAGATATATTCACGAAATTTGGTATAAATTATTTTCTAAAGCAACAATGTAATCTCCGAAGAAATTGTTTAGATCGGTTAACTATAGCATATAGCTGCCATACAAACTGAACGATCGGAAAAAGTTCCTGTATGGAAAACTTTTGCATTTGGAAAGATACATATATTCACGAAATTTGTTATAGATTATTTTCTGAAGCCACACTGTAATCTTTTGCAATTGACAGGATATATTCACGAAATTTGCTATAAATTATTTTAACGATCGGAAAAAAGTT
>NW_026090788.1:0-12724 GCF_024586455.1 Bactrocera neohumeralis
TAAATATCAATATGATAATTTTGTATACACTTAATATAGGCATTCAAGAAATATTAAAAAAAAATTTAAAGCCTGTTGCTCTTTTATAACTTACAACTAAATTATAAATTATAATTAAAATTTGTGTTGAACTTTGTATATTCTTAAATATACGAACTAAAAATTATATATGAACTTATGTCTAGTGCTTTTAAGAAATCCAGGCGTAAAAAAAGTGAATTTTTTTAAAGTCAAGTAAAAGTTTTACCGTTATTCATTTTTTTTTTTTACTAAATAACATTTAACTAAACTTTTGTTTATTTGTTGGGAAAAAATATGCAAGAATAATGTTGAGCCGCATTATGACTTTGGGCATGTATGTTTGTTAATGAAAGTATGATAGCATAACTATGTATATACATATGTATGTTGAATTTTAAAATTTAAAATGGCAAATTTAAAGCTTGTTTGGAACAAAGTATAAAGGGAACACTGCTTTTTCACAATTTGAAGAGTTTCACACCTTTTGTTAGTAAACATATTTAACTGGAGCCATTTTTCATTGTGTTGTGAAATAAATTTTTTAAATATATTACGTCAATATTAAATCGCAAATAGTCATTTAAAAGTGAAATGGTTACTTAAATTGTAAGAGTCATAACTTTAAATGCCATATACAGTTTTAATGCTGGTAGGGATGCTTATTGAGCACTTGACAATGTTGTTGTTAACCTTTTGCCAGTGTCATATTAAAGCTAACAATGTTGCTGAAGACTTTCAATAAAATAACTGTAAAATTACTTTTCCTAAACATTATGACATTACATAGCTAATTTATACAGTTTGAAAATTTTATGGTCAATAATATCGGAAGGTTATGTTTTAGAAAAAAACAGTAAATAAGTTGTAATGTTAGCATAAACAAAGATATGCATTTTTAGCGTCGGTAATTACAAATACATTTTAACTTTCAATTAAAAAAATTGCGAAGACAATTTAAGCAATATATGGGGGCATATGAGGTGGTACGGTCTGTATGAAATCTAATAATTTATAATATTAATATGTTATGTAATATATGTATACCTCACGGTGATGACAATTTGAGAATTGCACATTATAAATGTGGATGCTATTTAGAAGTTATAACAAATCTGTAATTTGCATGTGCTCTTACAAATATTTTACCAAACTAAGCGACAACGAAAAGCAAAAATTATAACGACTTAAGCAATTCTCGCTGCTTACTTCACTTTACCATATGCATAATTAAAAAAATAATAATATTAGATTTTAAGGTGAAAATATGTTTACATAAATAGACGCGCCTCCATAGCTGTTATTCGATTCATACATGTGCGTGTGGAAATCATTGTAAATATATGTATGTTGTAAAATGATATAAACAAGTTATGTTATGTTATGTGTGGTCTAATTACAAGTTACATTTCACTTTCAATACAGAACGAAGACTTTCGTGCCACTTACATTTTAATCATTTCACTCACACCAGTGTCAAATTCAAAGTTAGCGAAATATGCATATTTGATTTCAGAAATATGCGGGTTCAAAATTTTTCTACGATTTGTTTGTGTAGTTTTAATTTTCTACACAGCTAAAGAAATCTTTGACAAAAGTTATTTGATTCGGTAGCTTAATGACGGTTTTTTTTAATTGCCGAGAACTTAATCATGTTTCAAAACAATGCGTTGCCCCTTGTTGCGCTTTCCGTCGTTTCCGCCACCGTCTCTGTTGCTTCCACCGCTGTCATACATTTGTCGCCTGGTCTCCAAGCGATCAAATATACCTTTCCGTGAGTTATTACTGCTACTGTTGCGCGACGATCCCCCACCAGTGCGACGATTCCGACTGCCATCGGATGAGTGCAAATCGCTTTCCTTGCGGCCAGCACCTCCTGAATTACTTGATGTTGATGTTGTAGACGATTTTAGTACCACTCGTCGGTTGCTTGAACCGAATGATGCTGACGATGCTGATGATCTTTGAGATGTCGTATTGTTACTGCTACGACTAGATTTTATGTTTGCCTTATTAGATGGCGGTGGAGCTATTGGCTCAGGTGTCGGTGTACGTGAGACGGCTGGTTGTGGTGGGGACGGTGTTGGCGTGGCCAACAGGCGATCCTCCATTTCTAGCATTAATTCATCTTCATCGTAGTCGAGCTCCACTTCATCATCACTCGGCGAGGACATACGTCGTGTTTGTTTCAATAATGCCGCCGGTGGTGGTGTTGGTGTATGGGTTTCCTTTTTGGGTACTGGTTTTATTATGGCTGTATTGCTGCTGCCACAGTTAACACCACCACTGCTGCTTGTGACATTCGTTATATGATCGTTAAGATTCCGTTTTGCTTCTGGTAAAATTTTTGCAGTTGGAATCTGCTTGCGCTGATTTTGCGCTTGCGGCGGTTGTTGCGACTTTTGACGTGGAAAATCCTCATCAGCATATTGTGGCTGCTGCTGCCGTTTCTTTAACGATATTATTTTGCGTTCTGTTACCACAATTGGCTTAAGTTTCTGCGTCTGATTTTCACTGGCACTGCTTGGGGCATTACTACCGTTATTGGTACTAGCATTATTGGTCTGATTAGGACGCTGATCCTATAAGGTTAGGGTTTGGAAACATATTTACGTATTTTTATCGTATTGAAATAGTTTGATTTGTGTTTCAGAAAATTCTTAAAACTATCAGTAAAGAAATCTACTTTAGGGGTATGAAAAATTCAAAAATTTATAATATATTGATTACTAAAATATGTTTTTATTTGAAGATAAAAAACTTGAAAACTTTGGTAAAATGTGCGAAAACAAAGCAAAGTAGCCCGAAAGAAAATTAAGAACAAAACTACTTAAAGGGTATATGTATGCTGTCTTATACTACAAATTCGAATATCCATATCTCAAGCCGAGAGTTGACCTTCAATTTTCGATAAAATTAATAATAATACATTGTAAAACTCACCTCATATTGTTTTTCCTCTGCGGCGCGCCTTCTTTTTAATTCCTTGTCCTTGAGTATTTTTTCTCGCAATGCTTTCTGTTTCTCTATTTCCAATCTATATACACGCGTCTCTTCGTCCTCTTCAACCTATAAATTAAATTTTAATTAGGTATCATACAAGCATACAAGAATTTGATAGAAAACGTACATCTGGGCGATCGCGATCACCTCCACGTCGAAAACCTCCACCAGCTCGTGGTAAAGGAGATAAACTACGTCTACGTTTAACGTATGCTCCACCACCTCTTTGTCATAATCACGATCTCGACTATTTCCACGACGAAAACGATTTCCTCTTGGGCCCATGTTACCATTTCCGCTTCCTGCACCACCACGTTCGCGATCAACAGGACCACGTTCCCTTTCACGGTCACGATCTCTTTCACGATCTAAACGATCTCGCTCACGATCACGATCACGTTCTCTCTCCCGATCGCGTTCACGTTCTCTGTCGAAGTGTGAACCGGTCCCGCCGGCGCCTCCACCACCGCTTCTCTTATTTGGTGGCGTAAAGCTGCGTTCACGTGAATGTGTTCGAGAACGGCTACGACTGCGGCTTCGTCTTACAGTGAGCGGCGAACGCTCATGTCTTCGTTTCTCGATATGCTCTCGATTTTTATTAATGAATTCCTCCTGTTGACGCAGTAGCTCATCGTCACTTTGTAAATGTGAGACATGACTGCTAATTGTTGACATAAATTGGGTTTCTTTTATAAACTTATTTGTTGCTGCTTGAACGCCACCCTTAAAATTTGGATTAATAAGTACTTTGCTAGGGCGTAATGTTGCCGATGTTATTGGGCCGCCATTGTTATTGGCAGATACTTGTGACGCCTGCACACTGGTACTTGGATGCACACCACTTTGTGGTAACTGTAGGGGAGCTTGAGGAGGCTGCAATGGTAGTTGTTGGGGAGGTCTAATGGCCGGGTTGTTTATAAAATTTGGCACTAGGCCTTGTGGTGGTAAATTTGATAATGGTGGGCGCGGTAAACGCATATTCGGTCGCATTACCATAGGTCCCGGTGTCGGGCCCATACCTGCATTGTTGCCACCTTGCATTGGTCCGCCAGCAAGTTCAGGTCGGAACATAGCTCGTGATGGATGTGACATATGACCGAAGTTCTGATTGAAGGGTACACCATTACCCGTATTATAATCGTGTGGATACATATTGCCGGGATTAGGATGTCTAAAATTCATAGGCCCACCTGGGCGAAATCCGGGGAATGGGTGTCGTGGGCGATGGGAAATTGAGGGATTCATGGGATCGTGTGGGTGGAGAGGAATTTGTGCATTTGGGTTTGTTTGTTGTGGTCCCATTGTTCCGGGATTTGTAGATGGCGGACCGTGTGCTGTATTGTGTGGTGCATAAGGTAGGGGCGGTTGTTGTAGCGGGAATTGACCTGGAATGAGGGCGGAGGATGTGTGGGTTAGCGTTGTTGACACGATAGTTGTTCTCGCCGCGGGAACACCGTGCGTTGTCAATAGAAAATTACCGTGTGATGGTGGATAGCGGAGTAGTGGCCTCTGACCGTGGTAAGATCCACGTAATGAATGGGGACGCAGCAGAGGATTTCCTCCACGTTTATTATGCACGAAGCGAGAATGATGCTTTTCTAAAGGTAGAATGTAAATATTTTATTTATATCGTTTATAAATAATTAAATGTATTGTCCAATTATTGTTTGGTATTTACCTGTCGATTCATTGATTCCTGTATCAAAATCACGTTCATTTGTTGTTTTTATATTTGTACGTGTCTCACGTTCTTCTTCCATATCCTCTCTAGGATCGGAATAATCACTGGCGCTTAGAGGGGTTACTCCCAAACTTTCTTGTGAGCTTTGAATGAAGGAGGAATCCGTCATATTACTGGTACTGCAACTAATGACTGATGAATGATCTGCTTCAACTTCTTTACTACTACTTGAAGTGACTTCATCGATATTTGTAGAGTTTGACAACAAAGTCTGTGTAGATGCTGGCGCTACCGTCTGTGTTAATTCCCTTTGGGGTTGAGACCTTGTAGGTTCTTTAAATTCTGCATGTGCAGGCGCTGAATTTTCACTTGTGGACACATCATCGGTTATATCACCATGTTTTGAGTTATTCGCAATCAAATGTGTTGCCGCCGATGAAGTCACTTCCGTTGCATCTGCGGTGACTTGTTTAACTGTGTCCTTGACAAATTTTGAAGTATTAGCTGCTCCAGCTGCAGACATAGGCTGTGCTGTACTAGCGTTCTTAGAACCATTTTTATTTTCACCTTTTTCTTGTATACGTTCATTAACCCATTGTTCTGCCTCTGCTTTTATTTGTTGTTTAACTTCTTTTGTTACATCTTTTTCTAATTCTACACAGTGATGAAATTGAAAATTCAATATTTATTTAAATGTGCATAAATATGTAAAAGTAAAAAAAAAATATTTACCATCGTCTGACAATAGTAGTTCATCTTCATCGGCGCCGTAAAGTGCCTGATCATCAATATCATCACCCAATTCATAGTTCAATAAATCGTCGCTATAAGAAATACAAAATACATTTTTTAATGAAAATTTTAACAGCTGCAATTTCAATGTGGCGAAAATCAACCCCCAACATTGAATTGATTTCAAATACGAAAATAACACATTTACTACATCTATTACAAGATATTTCATTTTTTACACACAATATATTATTTTAATTATTCATTTTGCAATAGATATTGGTAAAATATTTAGATTTGTAGTAAATATTTACAAAATAATTCAATGAAAATTCACTTACTTCAAATTTAAGTCAGACATTTTGATAATTGAACATCACAACCACGCACACATTTGTCCTTACTTTCTGGACACTGACAACTTATATAGTGTTGCAACTTTTGCCTTCCGATTGACGTAAAGTACGAAAGAGACGACACATGGCTTAAAATTGTTGTTGTTTACTTTGCATAACTGAATGTAGTGTTGACAAGTTTACGTTATTTTTTGAGAGAATAACAATTATCGATTATATATCGATAAATATATACAGGTGATTTTAAAATATTGCACAGAAAATATAAATTATTAATTATTTTCATTCACCGTCGAACTGTCATCGTAACCGGTTGCTTTTCGCTCTGTGCTTATTGAGTTTGTTAAAACGGTATAACGGTTTGTTCTGCGTTTATATTACGCTCGTGCTTTGTTTGTGAATTAATTTTTTATCGTTTTATATCTTTTCAATCACTTAATTTCTTAATTTGTTAAACTAAAATTCGCGTTTACTATGGCCCCTGGGGCCACCAAATTAGGGGATAATAGGTTTTCCCTATTATCTCCAATAATGAAAAAGAAAAGAAAAAAGCCAAATCCGATCCCGTTAGACCAATTTCCAGAATTACCAGTCTCAAACACGGATGATCCAAAATTTTTGGTCATGTCATCGCTGGACGACAACAAGCCACTTAATTCGTCATCATGCTTCGCTACGTATAAAGGTATTCAAGCAATCAGTAAGGAAGTAAGTAAAGTTACTGAGCTACGTGATGGTAGCCTACTGCTCTTTGTAAATAACAACAAAACAGCTAGCAAATTTCTTTCTGCAAAAATTTTACCTGGCGGAGGTCATATCAATGTCAAGCTTCATAATACTTTGAATACGGTTAAAGGCACCATATACGCCCCATTCCTGAATAACTTATCAGAAGAAGATATTGTTGATGGTCTAAAGGAGCAGGGTGTTTCTGCTGTACATAAGTTTTCACGAATTGCTGACGGCTCCCGTAATCCTACGGGTGTAGTTTTATTAACTTTTGATAAATACAAACTTCCTGAAAGAATTGATGTTGCCTGGAGGAACCTCACTGTCCGTCCGTATTACCCTAATCCTATGCGTTGTAAGCAATGTCAATTAATTGGCCACACAGCAAAATACTGCCGTAATTCACCTTCTTGTGTCTCATGCAACCTCCCTTCCGATCATACCTCACCTACTGAATGTAAGAGAATAATGTGTGCAAATTGCTCGGGCGACCACCCGGCATCATCTAATACTTGCCCTAAATATCAACAATCCAAAGAAATATTAAAAATTAAAACTATTTATAAATGTAGTATGCGTGAAGCTGTTACCAAGTATAAAATTCAATTTTCTCATACAACTTCTAATGCAAACCCTTTTGCCTCTATAGCTAAAATTTCTAACAATACTAATCAAATCAATAATGAAACAACACCTAATAACAAATCCAACAATCCTACCAAAACTAATCTAACAACAACTACAGACATCAATTCATCTAAACAATCCCTTCCAACCCATCCTACCTCCTCTTCTGCCACTTCTCCTTCCCCTCTCTTTTCCCTTTATCCATCTCTGACTCTCCTCTCAATATCCTTTCCTCCTGTCCTATCACACCCTCCCCCACCCTCTCCTGCTCGCAAGATCCTCTTGCATTACCCAATTTTCCTTCTTACAATGAAGACATTTAGTTTAAATAAAATATTCGTAGCTTAACTTTTTTCTTTTATAAGTTTACATATGATATGATTACACTTCTTCAATGGAACATTAACGGTTATGTTAATAATTATATTAACTTAGAGTTACTTATGGGATCGTACAATCCATCTATTATCCTGTTGAATGAAACTCACCTATCTTATAATGCCTCAGCTTTTACCCCTAGGGCTTATGTGGGATATTTTATTAATCTCCCACATAACACCACCAACAAGCAGGGAGTTGCCATCCTAGTTAAAAGAAATCTACCTCACGTATTACTTCCCATACCCCTTTCAATTTTTTCTTCTGTAGCTATTGAGATCCTCGCCCCTATAAAATTTCAATCATCTGTGCTTATTCCCCTCCTGATCAATCATTTTCTACTACTGAATTTTTAAATCTTATTCCTTCCGGTTCAAATCCTTTTATCTTGTGTGGTGACTTCAATGCTTGGAGTCCCCTTTGGGGCTCTGCTTCGGCTAACTCCAAGGGACGTAGCATTGAGGATGCCTTACTAAGATCCAACTGCATTGTTTTAAATGATGGTTCCCCCACCCATTTTTCCACTCACTCTACCTTCACTAATATTGATCTTTCCATATGTTCTGCCTCCCTCTCCTCAAAAATATCCTGGTGTTGTATTGATGATCTCCATGGCAGTGATCATTTTCCCATCCTTTCCAAAATATCTACTTCTCGCCCTCATTCATTTTTTAAGCCCAGGATTCGGTTTAAAACTGATTCGGCTGATTGGGATAGGTTTGAAGAAGCCTGTTTTTCGCATTCACGTTATTTCCCCTTTTCTTCCAATATAAATCAAGAGGCTTCTAGAATCCAAAAAATTATACGTTCTGCTTCTAACTATTCTTTTCCCCTTTCTTCTTCTAAACCAGTCAAGCTTGCTCCTCTTTGGTGGAATAATGAGCTTTCTGCACTAAGAAATCTGAAACAGAACGCATGGCATCAATTTAAACGTTTACGTTCTAGTGCAAACTTAATAGCTTACAAAAAATCCAATGCACTTTTTCGCCATAAAGCTAAGGCAGCTAAGGTTCATTGTTTCCAAGAATTTACGAATAATATCACTTCTTCTTCGGATTCTAGAAAATCTGACTGATATGAAAAGACTGGCTGGTTTATCACCTTCTTCTCCTATCACTTATTTAAATACTCCTCGGGGCACTCTACTATATCCCAAAGATATAGCCTTAGAGTTTGCCACCCACTTTTCCAATATTTCTTTGGACTCCAATTCTCTTCTGATTTTCCTCTAGTAAACTTTCTTCTCTTGCTCTCCTTACCTTCCTCCTTCCACCTTATCTCAATCAGCTGAATATTTAGATGCCGATATATCTGAACTTGATTTTAATTTAGCCCTCTCGTCAGTCAAAGGCAAAACTCCTGGCATTGATAAAATCTCTTACCTTATCATCAAGCACCTTCCTCCATTCCTTATATCCTGTCTAGTCAAACTTTACAATAGTATTTTTCTCAGTGGCAACTACCCTGCCCTCTGGAAGACTAGCGCGATTATTCCTATTTTAAAACCTGGTAAACCTCCTGGTGTGGTCATTTTTAACTTTGCAGTTTTCCTATCCAACCGTAAATTAAGTGTTATCCCATGTTTCATCCTCTGTTCTTCCTTGCCTTGGTAAATTGAGTTAACAAAGCGCGCCAGTCGCTTCTTCTTCTCGCTACGTGGCGCCAATTGGATATTCCAAGCGAAGCCAGGTCCTTCTCCACTTGGTCATTCAAACGGGTGGAGGTCTTCCTCTTCCTCTGCTTCCCCCGGCGGGTACTGCGTGTCGAATATTTTCAGAGCTGGAGGTTTTTCGTCCATCCGGACAACATGATCTAGCCAGCGTAGCTGCTGTCTTTTAATTCGCTGAACTATGTCGATGTCGTCGTATATCTCGTACAGCTCATCGTTCCATCGAATGCGGTATTCGGCTAACGCGCAAAGGACCATAAATCTTTCGCAGAACTTTTCTCTCGAAAACTCGCAACGTCGACTCATCCGTTGTTGACATCGTCCAAGACTCTGCACCATACAGCAGGACGGGAATTATGAGTGACTTATAGAGTTTGGTTTTAGTTTGTCGAGAGGACTTTGCTTCTCAATTGCCTACTCAGTCCGAAGTAGCACCTGTTGGCAAGAGTTATCCTGCGTTGGATTTCTAGGCTGACATTGTTGGTGGTGTTTACGCTGGTTCCAAGATAGACGAAATTATCTACGACTTCAAAGTTATGATTGTCAACAGTGACGTGAGTGCCAAGTCGCGAATGCGACGACTGTTTGTTTGATGACAGGAGATACTTCGTCTTGCCCTCGTTCACTACCAGACCCATTTTCTGTGCTTCCTTGTCCAGCCTGGAGAAAGCAGAACTAACGGCGCGGGTGTTGAGGCCGATGATATCAATATCATCGGCATACGCCAACATGTACTCTCTTGGTACCTTCTCTATTTAGTTCTGCGGCTCGAACTATTTTCTCCAAAAGCAGGTTGAAAAAGTCGCACGATAGGGAATCGCCTTGTCTGAAACCTCGTTTGGTATCGAACGGCTCGGAGAGGTCCTTCCCGATCCTGACGGAGCTTTTGGTGTTACCCAACGTCAGTTTACACAGGCGTATTAGTTTTGCGGGGATACCAAATTCAGACATCGCGGCATAAAGGCAGCTCCTTTTCGTGCTGTCGAAAGCAGCTTTGAAATCGACGAAGAGGTGGTGTGTCGATTCTCCTTTCACGGGTCTTTTCCAAGATTTGGCGCATAATATCTGGTCGGTTGTTGATTTTCCAACTCTGAAGCCACACTGATAAGGTCCTCAGCTTGTTGACGGTGGGCTTTAATCTTTCACACAATACGCTCGATAGAACCTTATATAGCGATGTTGAGGAGTAATCCCATCCCTGGTTAAGATTGTGGGGTCTCCTTTTTTATGGATTGGGCATAGCACACTTTCCAATCGTTTCTTCGTCCGACCATATTTTACAAAGCTGATGCATGCTCCTTATCAGTTCTTCGCCGCCGTGTTCGAATAGCTCGGCCGGCAATCCGTCGGCTCCTGCCGCTTTGTTGTTCTTCAGGCGGGCAATTGCTATTCGAACTTCTTCTTGGTCGGGTAATGGAACGTCTGCTCCATCGTCATCGATTGGGGAATCGGGTTCGCCTTCTCCTTGCGCGGTGCGTTCACTGCCATTCAGCAGGCTGGAGAAGTGTTCCCTCCATAATTTAAGTATGCTCTGGGCATCAGTGACTAGATCACCTTTGGGGGTTCTACAGGAATACGCTCCGGTCTTGAAACCTTCCGTAAGCCGCCGCATTTTTTCGTAGAATTTTCGAGCATTACCCCTGTCGGCCAGCTTATCAAGCTCTTCGTACTCACGCATTTCAGCCTCTTTCTTCTTCTGTCTACAAATGCGTCTCGCTTCCCTCTTCAACTCTCGGTATCTATCCCATCCCGCACGTGTAGTGGTCGATCGTAACGTTGCGAGGTAGGCAGCCTGTTTTCTCTCCGTTGCGTTACGGCACTCCTCGTCGTACCAGCTGTTCTTTTACACTTTCCGAAAACCAATGGTTTCGGTTGCAGCTGTACGTAAGGACGTAGTGAAATGCCGTCCCACAGTTCCCTTATACCGAGTTGTTGACGAGTGCTCTCAGAGAGCAGGAGTGCAAGCCGAGTAGAAAATCGTTCGGCTGTCTGTTGTGATTCCAGCTTCTCGACGTCGAACCTTCCTTGTGTTTGGTGGCGCGCGTTTTTTGCTGCACAGAGGCGGGTGCGAATCTTAGCTGCAACAAGATAGTGGTCCGAGTCGATGTTAGGACCTCGGAGCGCACGCACATCTAAAACACTGGAGACGTGTCTTCCGTCTATCACAACATGATCGATCTGGTTGGTAGTTTTTCGATCCGGAGACAGCTGGTCTGATATGATGAATCTTCTTTATGCTGGAATCTAGTTACTACAGATTTAAATATTCCTCGGGCCCCGGCGAAGTCAATCAGCCTCAACCCATTTGGGGATGTTTCGTCGTGGACTCCCAATTTCTCTTCTGACCGTAGTGCCAAATATATCTTCTTTGCCCACCCTGGCGTTAAAGTCGCCAAGCACGATTTTGACATCGTGGCGGGGGGCAACTTCATAAAAAGCGCGCTCCAAGCGCTCTAGAAGGCATCTTTGGTCACATCGTCCTTCTCTTCCGTCGGGGCGTGGGCGCAAATCAGCGATATGTTGAAGAACCTCGCTTTGATGCGGATTGTGGCTAGACGTTCATTCACCGCAGTGAATGATAGTCTCGGCGACGGAGTCTCTCTCCCACCACGAATTTTCACCAAACTTGCGCTCCTTTATATGGCCACTGTAGTAAATGTCACAAGGACCTACTCGTTCTGTCCTTGTCCCGTCCATCGCATTTCTTGGACGGCGGTGATGTCAGCCTTTGTCTTTACGAGGACATCAACCAGCTGGGCAGCGGCACCTTCCCAATTAAGGGACCGGACATTCCCGGTGCATGCCCTCAATTCGTAGTCCTTATTTCGTTTGCCATGGTCGTCATCAAAAGGGGGGTCTCTCATCCGAGGCTGGTTGTAGCTCTTCACTGGGGGTGTTTTTTACGTGGCAGCGCACAACCCTTGTAGGGAATGTTTCGCCTTCTCACTTTAGCTCGCCTTCGAACGGATGTTCTTAGGCTACCCAGAGGATACTTGGTCAAAGACCGGAAGTAGTGAGCTGCTTGAGCCATGTGTAAAAGAATCGCCAAGTGAATGGCGAGAGAACTTTCCTCACTTGCGTGAACTTCTACATGACTCCATCCTCTGTTCTACCATTAGATAATGGTACCCCACAAGGGTCACCGCTCTCGGTGATCCTATTTACTATTGCATTTGATGAAATCAGTACCATTCTATCAGATTTTGTTACTATCCGGCATCAGATTTATGCTGATGATTTAATTTTATTCTCAAAAACTTCAAATTTGACTTCAGTAACAATTACTTTCTCTGAAATTTTATTGCGTCTTTCTCGTTGGTCCTCTACTTCAGGCACATCAATATCTTTTCCTAAATCGAAACTTTTTCATATTTGTAAAAAACATCAATGTACTATCCCAACGCTCACATTTGATAATACAAACATTTTGTGTACAGATAGTATTAAGTTCCCTGGTATTGTATTAGACTCTAAGTATACATTTAAGAAACATTGTCAGTATATAAGAAAAAGACTTTTTGTTAATTTAAA
>NW_026090789.1:0-14114 GCF_024586455.1 Bactrocera neohumeralis
ATAATCTCATATTCAGGTAAAAGTCGATTTTCTTGTATATACATAATTAGTAATCGGTACTGGGTTGCTTCAAATCATTAATTTAACGTATTTAAGTTAATTTACCTTCTTCATCTTACTGAAGTTGTTATAAAGCCACAACGGCAGTGCATTTGGAAGAATTCGACAATCTTATATTCAGGTATAAAGTCCATTTTCTTGTATATACACATTCAGCAGTCGATATTGAGTTGCTTTTAATCATTAATTTAACATCTTTAAGTTATTTTACCTTCTTCATCTCACTGAAGTTGACATAAAGCCATAACGGCAGTGCATTTGGAAGAATTTGACAATCTTATATTCAGGTATAAAGTCGATTTTCTAGTATATACACATTTAGCAATCGATATTGAGTTGCTCAAATTATTTACTTCACTTATTTAAGTTAATTAACCTTCTTCATCTTACTGAAGTTGACATACAGCCATAACGGCAGTGCATTTGGAAGAATTCGACAATCTTATATTCAGGTATAAAGTCCATTTTCGTGTACATACACATTTAGCAGTCGACGTTGAGTTGCCCTAAATCATTATTTTAACATCTTTAAGTTAATTTACCTTCTTCATCTTGCTGAAGTTGACATAAAGCCATAACGGCAGTGCATTTGGAAGAATTTGACAATCTTATATTCAGGTATAAAGTCCATTTTCTTGTATATGCACATTTAGCAGTCGATATTGAGTTGCTTTAAATCATTTATTTAACATCTTTAAGTTAATTTACCTTTTTCATCTTATTGAAGTTGACATAAAGCCATAACGGCAATGCATTTGGAAGAATTCGACAATCTTATATTCAGGTATAAAGTCCATTTTCTCGTATATACACATTAAGCAGTCGATATTGAGCTGCTTTAAATCATTAATTTAACATCTTTAAGTTATTTTACTTTCTTCATCTTACTGAAGTTGACATAAAGCCATAACGGCAGTGCATTTGGAAGAATTCGACAATCTTATATTCAGGTATAAAGTCGATTTTCTTGTATATACACATCTTACAGTCGATATTGAGTTGCCATAAATCATTCATTTAACATCTTTAAGTTATTTTACCTTTTTCATCTTACTGAAGTTGACATAAACCCATAACGGCAGTGTATTTGGAAGAATCGAAAACCTCATATTCAGATAAAAAGTCGATTGTCTTGTATATACACATTTAGCAGTCGATATTGAGTTGCTTGATATCATTAATTTAACATCTCTTTAAGCATTCACTTCTTCTATTTATTATATTATAAAGCTACAACGGCAATGCATTTGTAAGAATTTTGATAATTCATATTCAGGTATAAATAAAGTCATTTTTCTTGTATATACACATTACGTGTCGATATTGAGTTGCGCTTTAAATTAATTTAACATCTGTTAATTTAACTTTCTTTTCATACTTATCAGTTGTCATAAAACCATAACGGTAGTGCAAGATTTAAAGAATCTCGACAATCTTATATTCAGGTATAAAGTCGATTTTCTTGTATATACACATTTAGCAGTCGATATTGAGTTGCTTTAAATCATTAATTTAACATCTTTAAGTTAATTTACCTTCTTCATCTTATTGAAGTTGACATAAAGCCATAACGGCAGTGCATTTGGAAGAATTCGACAATCTTATATTCAGGTATAAAGTCCATTTTCTTGTATATACACATTAAGCAGTCGATATTGAGTTGCTTTAAATCATTAATTTAACATCTTTAAGTTAATTTACCTTCTTCATCTTACTGAAGTTGACATAAAGCCATAACGGCAGTGCATTTGGAAGAATTCGACAATCTTATATTCAGGTATAAAGTCCATTTTCTTGTATATACACATTTAGCAGTCGATATTGAGTTGCTGCTTTAAATCATTAATTTAACATCTTTAAGTTAATTTACCTTCTTCATCTTACTGAAGTTGACATAAAGCCATAACGGCAGTGCATTTGGAAGAATTCGACAATCTTATATTCAGGTATAAAGTCGATTTTCTTGTATATACACATTTAGCAGTCGATATTGAGTTGCTTTAAATCATTAATTTAACATCTTTAAGTTAATTTACCTTTTTCATCTTATTGAAGTTGACATAAAGCCATAACGGCAGTGCATTTGGAAGAATTCGACAATCTTATATTCAGGTATAAAGTCCATTTTCTCGTATATACACATTAAGCAGTCGATATTGAGTTGCTTTAAATCATTAATTTAACATCTTTAAGTTATTTTACCTTCTTCATCTTACTGAAGTTGACATAAACCCATAACGGCAGTGCATTCGGAAGATTTCGACAATCTTATATTCAGGTATAAAGTCGATTTTCTAGTATATACACATTAAGCAGTCGATATTGTGTTGCTTTAAATCATTAATTTAACATCTTTAAGTTAATTAACCTTCTTCATCTTACTGAAGTTGACATAAAGCCATAACGGCAGTGCATTTGGAAGAATTCGACAATCTTATATTCAGGTATAAAGTCGATTTTCTTGTATATACACATTTAGCAGTCGATATTGAGTTGCTTTAAATCATTAATTTAACATCTTTAAGTTAATTTACCTTCTTCATCTTACTGAAGTTGACATAAAGCCATAACGGCAGTGCATTTGGAAGAATTCGACAATCTTATATTCAGGTATAAAGTCCATTTTCTTGTATATACACATTAAGCAGTCGATATTGAGTTGCTTTAAATCATTTATTTAACATCTTTAAGTTAATTTACCTTCTTCATCTTACTGAAGTTGACATAAAGCCATAACGGCAGTGCATTTGGAAGAATTCGACAATCTTATATTCAGGTATAAAGTCGATTTTCTTGTATATACACATTTAGCAGTCGATATTGAGTTGCTTTAAATCATTAATTTAACATCTTTAAGTTAATTAACCTTCTTCATCTTACTGAAGTTGACATAAAGCCATAACGGCAGTGCATTTGGAAAAATTCGGTAATCTCATATTCAGGTAAAAAGTCGATTTTCTTGTATATAAACATTTAGCAGTCAGTGTTGAGTTGCTTCAAATCATTAACATCAAATATTTAAGTTAATTAGCCTTCTTCATCTTATCGAAGTTGACATAAAGCCATAACGGCAGTGCATTTGGATGACTTCGACAATCTTATATTCACGTATAAATTCGATTTTCTTGTATATACACATTTGACAATCGATATTGAGTTGCTTCAAAGCATTACTTTAACATATTTAAGTTAATTACCCTTCTTCATCTTACTGAAGTTGACATAAAACCATAACGGCAGTGCATTTGGAAGAATTCGACAATCTTATATTCAGGTATAAAGTCGATTTTCTTGTATATACACATTTAGCAGTCGATATTGAGTTGCTTTAAATCATTAATTTAACATCTTTAAGTTAATTTACCTTCTTCATCTTACTGAAGTTGACATAAAGCCATAACGGCAGTGCATTTGGAAGAATTCGACAATCTTATATTCAGGTATAAAGTCGATTTTCTTGTATATACACATTTAGCAGTCGATATTGAGTTGCTTTAAATCATTAATTTAACATCTTTAAGTTAATTTACCTTCTTCATCTTACTGAAGTTGACATAAAGCCATAACGGCAGTGCATTTGGAAGAATTCGACAATCTTATATTCAGGTATAAAGTCCATTTTCTTGTATATACACATTTAGCAGTCGATATTGAGTTGCTTTAAATCATTAATTTAACATCTTTAAGTTAATTTACCTTCTTCATCTTACTGAAGTTGACATAAAGCCATAACGGCAGTGCATTTGGAAGAATTCGACAATCTTATATTCAGGTATAAAGTCGATTTTCTTGTATATACACATTTAGCAGTCGATATTGAGTTGCTTTAAATCATTAATTTAACATCTTTAAGTTAATTTACCTTCTTCATCTTACTGAAGTTGACATAAAGCCATAACGGCAGTGCATTTGGAAGAATTCGACAATCTTATATTCAGGTATAAAGTCGATTTTCTTGTATATACACATTTAGCAGTCGATATTGAGTTGCTTTAAATCATTAATTTAACATCTTTAAGTTAATTTACCTTCTTCATCTTACTGAAGTTGACATAAAGCCATAACGGCAGTGCATTTGGAAGAATTCGACAATCTTATATTCAGGTATAAAGTCGATTTTCTTGTATATACACATTTAGCAGTCGATATTGAGTTGCTTTAAATCATTAATTTAACATCTTTAAGTTAATTTACCTTCTTCATCTTACTGAAGTTGACATAAAGCCATAACGGCAGTGCATTTGGAAGAATTCGACAATCTTATATTCAGGTATAAAGTCGATTTTCTTGTATATACACATAAGCAGTCGATATTGAGTTGCTTTAAATCATTAATTTAACATCTTTAAGTTAATTTACCTTCTTCATCTTATTGAAGTTGACATAAAGCCATAACGGCAGTGCATTTGGAAGAATTCGACAATCTTATAGCTCAGGTAAAAATGATTTTCTGAATATACAGCACATACAGTCGATATTGAGCATGTAACTGTTTGGTTTAACATCTCCTTAAGTTATTTTATCTTCTTCTCTTCATTTTATTGAGCGTCACAAAGCCACAACGGCAATGTATCAAAGAATTTAGATACCTTATATTCCAGGTATAAAAAGTCCATTTTCTTGTATATACACATTAATCAGTCGATATTGAGTTGCTTTAAATCATTAATTTAACATCTTTAAGTTAATTTACCTTCTTCATCTTATTGAAATTGACATAAAGCCATAACGGCAGTGCATTTGGAAGAATTTGACAATCTTATATTCAGGTATAAAGTCCATTTTCTTGTATATACACATTAAGCAGTCGATATTGAGTTGCTTTAAATCATTTATTTAACATCTTTAATTCATTTTCCTTCTTCATCTTATTGAAATTGACATAAAGCCATAACGGCAGTGCATTTGGAAGAATTCGACAATCTTATATTCAGGTATAAAGTCCATTTTCTTTTATATACACCTTAAGCAGTCGATTTTGAATTGCCTTAAATCATTCATTTAACATCTTTAAGTTAATTTACCTTCTTCATCTTACTGAAGTTGACATAAAGCCATAACGGCAGTGCATTTGGAAGAATTTGACAATCTTATATTCAGGTATAAAGTCCATTTTCTTTTATATACACATTAAGCAGTCGATATTGAGTTGCTTTAAATCATTAACTTAACATCTTTAAGTTAAATTACCTTCTTCATCTTACTGAAGTTGACATAAACCATAAACGGAAAGAGCATTGGAAAGAATTGACAATTCATATTCAGTATAAAGTGATTTTCGTGTATATACACATTTAGCAGTCGATATTGAGTTGCTTTAAATCATTTATTTAACATCTTTAAGTTAATTTACCTTCTTCATCTACTGAAGTTGACATAAACCCATAACGGCAGCGCATTTGGAAGAATTCGACAATCTTGTATTCAGGTATAAAGTCGATTTTCTTGTATATACACATTTAGCAGTCGACATTGAGTTGCCTTAAGTCATTCATTTAACATATTTAAGTTAATTAACCTTCTTCATCTTACTGAAGGTGTTATAAAGCCAGAACGGCAGTGCATTTGGATGACTTCGACAATCTTATATTCACGTATAAAGTCGATTTTCTTGTATATACACATTTAACAGTCGATATTGAGTTGCTTCAAATCATTTCTTTAACATATTTAAGTTAATTAGCCTTCTTCATCTTACCGAAGTTGACATAAAACCATAACGGCAGTGCATTTGGAAGAATTCGACAATCTTATATTCAGGTATGAAGTCGATTTTCTTTTATATACATTTAGCAGTCGACATTGAGTTGCTTTAAATCATTAGTTTAACATCTTTAAGTTAATTTACCTTCTTCATCTTACTGAAGTTGACATAAAGCCATAACGGCAGTGCATTTGGAAGAATTCGACAATCTTATATTCAGGTATAAAGTCCATTTTCTCATATATACACATTAAGCAGTCGATATTGAGCTGCTTTAAATCATTACTTTAACATCTTTAAGGTAATTTACCTTCTTCATCTTACTGAAGTGCATTTGGAAGAATTCGACAATCTTATATTCAGGTATAAAGTCCATTTTTCTTGTATATACACATTTAGCAGTCGATATTGAGTTGCTTTAAATCACATTTAACATCTTTAAGTTAATTTACCACTTCATTTTACTGAAGTTGACATAAAAAAGCCATAACTATTGTATTTGGAAGAATTCGACAATCTTATATTCAGGTATAAAAGTCTATTTTCTTGTATATACACATTTAGCAGTCGATACTGAGTTTACTTTAAATCATTAATTTAACATATTTAAGTTAAAATCTTCTTCATCTTACTGAAGTTGACATAAGAGCCATAACGGCAGTGCATTTGGAAGAATTCGACAATCTTATATTCAGGTAATAAAGTCGATTTTCGTATATAAACATAAAGCAGTCGATATTGAGTTGCTTTAAATCATTAATTTAACATCTTTAAGTTAATTCATCTCTTCATCTTACTGAAGTTGACATAAAGCCATAACGGCAGTGCATTTGGAAGAATTCGACAATCTTATATTCAGGTATAAAGTCGATTTTCTTGTATATACACATAAAGCAGTCGATATTGAGTTGTTTTAAATTAATAATTTAGCATCTTTAAGTTAATTTACCTTCTTCATCTTACTGAAGTTGACATAAAGCCATAACGGCGGTGCATTTTGGAAGAATTCCACAATCTTATATTAAGGTATAGATTCGATTTTCGTGTATATACACATTTAGCAATCGATATTGGGTTGCTTTAAATTTTACTTCACTTATTTGAGTTAATTAACCTTCTTCATCTTACACAAGTTGACATAAAGCCCTAACGGCAGTGCATTTGGGAGAATTCGACAATCTCATATTCAGGTAAAAAGTCGATTTTCTTGTATATACACATTTAGCAGTCGATATTGAGTTGCTTTAAATCATTAATTTAACATATTTAAGTTAATTTACCTTCTTCATCTTACTGAAGTTGACATAAAGCCATAACGGCAGTGCATTTGGAAGAATTCGACAATCTTATATTCAGGTATAAAGTCGATTTTCTTGTATATACACATTAAGCAGTCGATATTGAGTTGCTCTAAGTCATTAATTTAACATCTTTAAGTTAATTTACCTTCTTCATCTTACTGAAGTTGCTATAAAGCCATAACGGCAGAGCATTTGGAAGAATTCGACAATTTTATATTAAGGTATAAAGTCCATTTTCTTGTATATACACATAAAGCAGTCGATATTGAGTTGCTTTAAATCATTAATTTAACATCTTTAAGTTAATTTACCTTCTTCATCTTACTGAAGTTGACATAAAACCATAACGGCATTGCATTTGGAAGAATTCGACAATCTTATATTCAGGTATAAGTTCCATTTTCTTGTATATACACATTAAGCAGTCGATATTGAATTGCCTTAAATCATTAATTTAACATCTTTAAGTTAATTTACCTTCTTCATCTTACTGAAGTTGTTATAAAACCATAACGGCAGTGCAGCTGGAAGAATTCGACAATCTTATATTTAGGTCTAAGTCGATTTTCTTGTATATACACATTAGCAGTCGATATTGAGTTGCTTTAAATCATTAATTTAAAACATATTTAAGTTAATTAACCTTCTTCCTCTTACTGAAGTTGACATAAAGCCATAACGGCAGTGCATTTGGAAGAATTCGACAATCTTATATTCAGATATAAAGTCGATTTTCTTGTACATACACATTTAGCAGTCGACATTGAGTTGCTTTAAATCATTAACTTAACATCTTTAAGTTAATTTACCTTCTTCATCTTACTGAAGTTGTTACAAAGCCATAACGGCAGTGCATTTGGAAGAAACACAACGACAATCTTATATTCAGGTATAAGTCGATTTTCTTGTATATACACATTAAGTATTCGATGTTAGTTTGCTTTAAATCATTAATTTAACATATATAAGTTAGTTAACTTTCTTCATCTTACTGAAGTTGACATAAAGCCATAACGGCAGTGCATTTGGAAGAATTTGACATTCTTATATTCAGGTAAAAAGTCGATTTTCTGGTATATACACATTTAGCAATCGATATTGAGTTGCTTTAAATCATTAATTTAACATATTTAAGTTAATTAACCTTTCTTCATCTTACTGAAGTTGACATAAAAGCCATAACGGCAGTGCATTTGGAAGAATTCGACAATCTTATATTCAGGTATAAAGTCGATTTTTTGTATAAACACATTTAGCAGTCGATATTGAGTTGTTTTAAATCATTAATTTAACATCTTTAAGTTAATAAACCTTCTTCATCTTTTTGAAGTTGACTGAAGTTGACATAAACCCATAACGGCAGTGCATTCGGAAGAATTCGACAATCTTATATTCAGGTATAAAGTCCATTTTCTTGTATATACACATTTAGCAGTCGATATTGAGCTGCTTTAAATCATTACTTTAACATATTTAAGTTAATTTACATTCTTCATCTCACTAAAGTTGACATAAAGCCATAACGGCAGCGCATTTGGAAGAATTCGACAATCTTATATTCAGGTATAAAGTCGATTTTCTTGTATATACACATTTAGCAGTCGATATTGAGTTGCTTTAAATAATTTATTTAACATCTTTAAGTTAATTTACCTTCTTCATCTTACTGAAGTTGACATAAAGCCATAATGGCAGTGCATTTGGAAGAATTCGACAATCTTATATTCAGGTATAAAGTCCATTTTCTTGTATATACACATTAAGCAGTCGATATTGAGTTACTTTAAATCATTAATTTAACATAATTAAGTTAATTAACCTTCTTCATCTTACTGAAGTTGACATAAATCCATAACGGCAGTGCACTCGGAAGAATTCGACAATCTTATATTCAGGTATAAAGTCTATTTTCTTGTATATACACATTAAGCAGTCGATATTGAGTTACTTTAAATCATTAATTTAACATCTTTAAGTTAATTTACCTTCTTCATCTTACTGAAGTTGACATAAACCCATAACGGCAGTGCATTCGGAAGAATTCGACAATCTTATATTCAGGTATAAAGTCCATTTTCTTGTATATACACATTTAGCAGTCGATATTGAGTTGCTTTAAATAATTTATTTAACATCTTTAAGTTAATTTACCTTCTTCATCTTACTGAAGTTGACATAAAGCCATAATGGCAGTGCATTTGGAAGAATTCGACAATCTTATATTCAGGTATAAAGTCCATTTTCTTGTATATACACATTTAGCAGTCGATATTGAGTTGCTTTAAATAATTTATTTAACATCTTTAAGTTAATTTACCTTCTTCATCTTACTGAAGTTGACATAAAGCCATAATGGCAGTGCATTTGGAAGAATTCGACAATCTTATATTCAGGTATAAAGTCGATTTTCTAGTATATACACATTTAGCAGTCGATATTGAGTTGCTTTAAATCATTAATTTAACATCTTTAAGTTAATTTCCATTTTTCGTCTTACTGAAGTTGACATAAAGCCAAAACGGCAGAGCATTTGGGAGAATTCGACAATCTTATATTCAGGTATAAAGTCGATTTTCTTGTATATACACATTCAGCAGTCGATATTGAATTGCCTTTAATCATTAATTTAACATAAGTAAGTTAATTAACCTTCTTCATCTTACTGAAGTTGACATAAATCCATAACGGCAGTGCAGTTGGAAGAATTCGACAATCTTATATTCAGGTATAAAGTCCATTTTCTTGTATATACACATTAAGCAGTCGATATTGAGTTGCTTTAAATCATTACTTTAACATATTTAAGTTAATTTACCTTCTTCATCTTACTAAAGTTGACATAAAGCCATAACGGCAGCGCATTTGGAAGAATTCGACAATCTTATATTCAGGTATAAAGTCGATTTTCTAGTATATACACATTTAGCAGTCGATATTGAGTTGCCTTAAATCATTCATTTAACATCTTTAAGTTAATTAACCTTTTTCGTCTTACCGAATTTGACATAAAGCCAAAACGGCAGAGCATTTGGGAGAATTCGACAATCTTATATTCAGGTATAAAGTCGATTTTCTTGTATATACACATTTAGCAGTCGATATTGAGTTGCTTTAAATCATTTATTTAACATCTTTAAGTTAATTTACCTTCTTCATCTTATTGAAGTTGACATAAAGCCATAACGGCACTGCATTCGGAAGAATTCGACAATCTTATATTCAGGTATAAAGTCCATTTTCTTGTATATACACATTAAGCAGTCGATATTGAGTTGCTTTAAATCATTAATTTAACATCTTTAAGTTAATTTACCTTCTTCATCTTACTGAAGTTGACATAAACCCATAACGGCAGTGCATTCGGAAGAATTCGACAATCTTATATTCAGGTATAAAGTCCATTTTCTTGTATATACACATTTAGCAGTCGATATTGAGTTGCTTTAAATAATTTATTTAACATCTTTAAGTTAATTTACCTTCTTCATCTTACTGAAGTTGACATAAAGCCATAACGGCAGTGCATTTGGAAGAATTCGACAATCTTATATTCAGGTATAAAGTCGATTTTCTTGTATATACACATTTAGCAGTCGATATTGAGTTGCTTTAAATCATTTATTTAACATCTTTAAGTTAATTTACCTTCTTCATCTTACTGAAGTTGACATAAAGCCATAACGGCAGTGCATTTGGATAAATTTGACAATCTTATATTCAGGTAAAAAGTCGATTTTCTTGTATATACACATTTAGCAGTCGATATTGAGTTGCTTTAAATCATTCATTTAACATCTTTAAGTTAATTTACCTTTTTCGTCTTACCGAAGTTGACATAAAGCCAAAACGGCAGAGCATTTGGAAGAATTCGACAATCTTATATTCAGGTATAAAGTCGATTTTCTTGTATATACACATTTAGCAGTCGATATTGAATTGCCTTTAATCATTAATTTAACATAATTAAGTTAATTTACCTTCTTCATCTTACTGAAGTTGACATAGAGCCATAACGGCAGTGCATTTGGAAGAATTCGACAATCTTATATTCAGGTATAAAGTCCATTTTCTTTTATATACACATTAAGCAGTCGATATTGAGTTGCTTTAAATCATTAATTTAACATCTTTAAGTTAATTACCTTCTTCATCTTACTGAAGTTGACATAAAGCCATAACGGCAGTGCATTTGGAAGAATTCGACAATCTTATATTCAGGTATAAAGTCCATTTTCTTGTATATACACATTAAGCAGTCGATATTGAGTTGCTTTAAATCATTAATTTAACATCTTTAAGTTAATTTACCTTCTTCATCTTACTGAAGTTGACATAAAGCCATAACGGCAGTGCATTTGGAAGAATTCGACAATCTTATATTCAGGTATAAAGTCGATTTTCTTGTATATACACATTTAGCAGTCGATATTGAGTTGCTTTAAATCATTAATTTAACATCTTTAAGTTAATTTACCTTCTTCATCTTACTGAAGTTGACATAAAGCCATAACGGCAGTGCATTTGGAAGAATTCGACAATCTTATATTCAGGTATAAAGTCGATTTTCTTGTATATACACATTTAGCAGTCGATATTGAGTTGCTTTAAATCATTAATTTAACATCTTTAAGTTAATTTACCTTCTTCATCTTACTGAAGTTGACATAAAGCCATAACGGCAGTGCATTTGGAAGAATTCGACAATCTTATATTCAGGTATAAAGTCGATTTTCTTGTATATACACATTTAGCAGTCGATATTGAGTTGCTTTAAATCATTAATTTAACATATTTAAGTTAATTACCTTCTTCATCTTACTGAAGTTGACATAAAGCCATAACGGCAGTGCATTTGGAAGAATTCGACAATCTTATATTCAGGTATAAAGTCGATTTTCTTGTATATACACATTTAGCAGTCGATATTGAGTTGCTTTAAATCATTAATTTAACATCTTTAAGTTAATTTACCTTCTTCATCTTACTGAAGTTGACATAAAGCCATAACGGCAGTGCATTTGGAAGAATTCGACAATCTTATATTCAGGTATAAAGTCGATTTTCTTGTATATACACATTTAGCAGTCGATATTGAGTTGCTTTAAATCATTAATTTAACATCTTTAAGTTAATTTACCTTCTTCATCTTACTGAAGTTGACATAAAGCCATAACGGCAGTGCATTTGGAAGAATTCGACAATCTCATATTCAGGTAAAAAGTCGATTTTCTTGTATATAAACATTTAGCAGTCGACATTGAGTTGCCTTAAATCATTCATTTAACATATTTAAGTTAATTAACCTTCTTCATCTTACTGAAGGTGTTATAAAGCCAGAACGGCAGTGCATTTGGATGACTTCGACAATCTTATATTCACGTATAAATTCGATTTTCTTGTATATACGCATTTAGCAGTCGATACTGAGTTGCTTTAAATCATTAATTTAACATATTTAAGTTAATTAGCCTTCTTCATCTTACTGAAGTTGACATAAAACCATAACGGCAGTGCATTTGGAAGAACTCGACAATCTTATGTACAGGTATGAAGTCGATTTTCGTGTACATACACATTTAGCAGTCGATATTGAATTGCCTTAAATCATTAATTTAACATAATTAAGTTAATTAACCTTCTTCATCTTACTGAAGTTGACATAAATCCATAACGGCAGTGTATTTGGAAGAATTCGACAATCTTATGTTCAAGTATAAAGTCGATTTTCTTGAATATACACATTCAGCAATCGATATTGAGTTGCTTCAAATCATTAATTTAACATATTTAAGTTAACAAACCTTCTTCAGCTTACTGAAGTTGACATAGAGCCATAACGGCAGTGCATTTGGAAGAATTCGACAATCTTATATTCAGGTATAAAGTCCATTTTCTTTTATATACACATTAAGCAGTCGATATTGAGTTGCTTTAAATCATTAATTTAACATCTTTAAGTTAATTTACCTTCTTCATCTTACTGAAGTTGACATAAAGCCATAACGGCAGTGCATTTGGAAGAATTCGACAATCTTATATTCAGGTATAAAGTCGATTTTCTTGTATATACACATTTAGCAGTCGATATTGAGTTGCTTTAAATCATTAATTTAACATATTTAAGTTAATTAACCTTCTTCATCTTACTGAAGTTGACATAAAGCCATAACGGCAGTGCATTTGGAAGAATTCGACAATCTTATATTCAGGTATAAAGTCGATTTTCTTGTATATACACATTTAGCAGTCGATATTGAGTTGCTTTAAATCATTAATTTAACATCTTTAAGTTAATTAACCTTCTTCATCTTACTGAAGTTGACATAAAGCCATAACGGCAGTGCATTTGGAAGAATTCGACAATCTTATATTCAGGTATAAAGTCCATTTTCTTGTATATACACATTTAGCAGTCGATATTGAGTTGCTTTAAATCATTAATTTAACATCTTTAAGTTAATTTACCTTCTTCATCTTACTGAAGTTGACATAAAGCCATAACGGCAGTGCATTCGGAAGAATTCGACAATCTTATATTCAGGTATAAAGTCCATTTTCTTGTATATACACATTAAGCAGTCGATATTGAGTTGCTTTAAATCATTAATTTAACATCTTTAAGTTATTTTACCTTCTTCATCTTACAGAAGTTGGAATAAAGCCATAACCGCAGTGCATTTGGAAGAATTCGACAATCTCATATTCAGGTAAAAAGTCGATTTTCTTGTATATAAACATTTAGCAGTCGACATTGAGTTGCCTTAAATCATTCATTTAACATATTTAAGTTAATTAACCTTCTTCATCTTACTGAAGGTGTTATAAAGCCAGAACGGCAGTGCATTTGGATGACTTCGACAATCTTATATTCACGTATAAATTCGATTTTCTTGTATATACGCATTTAGCAGTCGATACTGAGTTGCTTTAAATCATTAATTTAACATATTTAAGTTAATTAGCCTTCTTCATCTTACTGAAGTTGACATAAAACCATAACGGCAGTGCATTTGGAAGAACTCGACAATCTTATGTACAGGTATGAAGTC
>NW_026090790.1:0-12930 GCF_024586455.1 Bactrocera neohumeralis
GGTTCCCGGGTAATGGGACAAACCAAATCCCCACCTTTTTCCGATCTCATGTAAGGTAGGTATGGGAGAATCTTTAAGCAAAATATCACTTAGGAAAAATAGCGGTCTTCCGTCCACTGGCTCTTAGATTTAATATTGACCGACACCATTTGTATTTTGTGAGAAAAGTGTGGGTTACTTTGTTTTTTAAAGAAATTTTTTGAGCGTTATTATGACATCCCTTGTTATATGGGAAGTTGTTTTTTTATTGCTAATATAATTTACAATACTCTAGGAACGGATATGAAAATTAATTCAATATGGTATATAGTTTTCTTCTTGCTCACAAGTTTCACATACATACATACAATAATACAATTTCCTGTACATTCAAAAATTTTTTTTATTCTTTTCAGTGTACCGATACTTATATTGCAATACATATTTATAAATATGTAATAAAATTATTGTTTTATAATAGTAGTCATGATTAAAAAAGCAAAGATTAAGTTTAATGTATCAACGAAATATACTTTCCTACTAATTTTTTTTAGTTTTATTTATTTACAAAACTTTAAATTAACGATAAATGGAAAACAATTTTTTTTTCAAATGATAACAGTTCAACTGAGCTAATTGAAAATAAGTCATGTTAGGTTAGATGACTGATCCTTTAGCATTGCTGATAGTACCTACTTTTTAAAAGTATATACAATTTTTTTTTTAATGGTAACGAGTTTGGTGTCCATAGGTACTCCCAGTCAACAAAACTGCAAACTTTCAATAAAGTTTTAAATTCCAACACACCAAGAAACTAAGTGGCTTAAGTCTGTTTGCAACTGGCATCTTTCACTATTTAAAGTATATGTTTTAAAAAAGTTTACATCGTCGGGATTAATAAAACTCCTGAATATTTAATAACAGATGATATACCATTATTGGACCGAGATGGTTACTTAAGGGACCCCTGAAGGGACATTAATTTTTAGAAAAATATGAAAAATTAACTTGTTGGTTCTATTAATAAGATAAGAAGCAACACATTTTAGATAAATTTTTGAAAACCAAGAAGATCCTTTTTTTTAATTGAATTTCAAATTTTAAAAATCTTGTATATAATATCGTATGCTTTTCTCCTAAACCCCCCAAACATGTGTTAAAAATTCTAGCAAATTAGTTCGAATTTCCTTTGTGCTGAGAACAAAAACTTGGTAGAGAAATTCGAAGATTTTTCGTCTGTTATAATTGCTTAAAAAAGTTTGGTATTGCTGACAACTTTGCTATTCTCCCGGGTTTTCAATTAATTTTGAACCCACTTTTGAAAAGGGAAATTTTTTTAAATTTTTTCCATATTGATGGAAAAAACCCCTTTTATAAGAGTAAAAAATATTTTTTTTTAAGGGTTGGTATACATAGGTAGGTAGGTAGGTAGGAGTGCACCCCAATCGGGCTCAATTAACACTTGAGGTGCCATTTTGATGCTCTGTTCGTAGAACCTCCTATATCTGCTATTACGTTTCACCTTCTCTTTCAAACCATTTTGATATGCTTTTAGTAGAAATCCATTCAAGGTTTGGTGCTAGATGGATTCCAAGTGTTTTTTCGGATCTGTGCTAGAGCGAGGCATTCACAGAAAAGTGGATGATTGTTTCCTTGTTCCTGCTACTCCCCCCGGAGTTCATTTAGGGCATCCCCATTTTGGATCGTGTTCCCCAAATGGCCAGTGCCCTGTTGGGTAGCTGTTCTCTGTAAATATTTTTTTCTTTGGGTTTTTTCCCGCTATTTGGCCATAATTGTTTATTATGACGCATTTTGTGATTTTTTTCCACCTGTTTTTGCAATTTGTTGAAATTGTCTATTGATCTCTCCTTTGATTGATCCTAGCGGACTTGGTATTATCTCCCCTCGGATTCGTTGGGGAAAGCTTCCTTTTGCCCTCGCCCCTTTCTTACCGAAAATTTTCCCTGGGGGGAACCCCAGTTTAAAGTTTAGTTGGAGCTTGTCTTTTATTGCGCTTATCTCTCTTGCAGTTGTACTGTGCGGGTTTGTCAGGGGTGAAGACAAGGCCAGGAGCGCCCCTGGCTATCCGTAAATATAGTTCTTTATTTATATTCCTGGGGTTTTTCCCAATAGAGCTTCGCAGGTTTTTTCTTCCTAGTACTTCTGCTTGGAAATCTAGGGTTGGTAGACTATAGAGATATGCCAAGATCAGTGGAGAATACCCCCGTGCCTACTCCGCAGTCCATTTTGTACCCGTCGGTATAGACTGAGATGGTATCCTCCTCTTCTATTGAGCCTCTTCTCCATTCTCGTCTAGATGGTATCCTTACCTGGAAGTGTCTATTGAAGTCCAGCTTTGGGAGAATGTAGTCTGATTTATTAATGGAGAGCTTGTTTAGAATTACACTATGTCCATAGTTCTGCGGTTCCAACCCCCCAATTCTTTCATTCTTGCGCCCCAATGTCTTTTTTTTGAATAAAAATGTCCATTGGTAGTTGATGCAGGATACGTTGAGCGCATCAGTCGGACTGACCTGTTTTATAACACCCGCACATGCTGCTCTTTGTATACCATTTAATTTTTTAATGTTATATTGTTTTTTTCCCTCCACCTGAGCTCCTTTAAATAGGTCTTATGCCCCCGGTATACATCCAGATGACTATACTTGGTTTGGGCCCCAATTCTTGTTGACGTTCTCTTACAAGTATATAAGCCTTTATGCTTTTTTTTTTTTTTTTCTATATTTTTTTTCAGGAAAATTTGGGGTAATCTCCCCCCCAAGTATTTAGCTGGGGGGGATAGACTGAGTGTTGTCCCGTTTAGTCCCGGAAGTTGAAACTGAGGTTTTTTGGTTCTGCTTTAAATGCATCAGTTCTGTTTGGTTCGGGTTAACTCCTAGTCCATTGTTTTTCCCATAGGTTTTTCCATAATCTCGCTGACTGTTGAAGGAAACATGCCTGATACCAACAACACTATATCGTCTGCATCCCCACTCTTTCACTCCCCCCCGTTTGTTGGAGTAGTATTTCGATCAGCGCTAAAACCCCATAGGGCGGAGAGGGACCCCTTCTTGAGGGGTCCCTCTCCACTAGCTTGTTTGTGTTGCACCCCCTTTAACTATAATCTTCCTATTCTCAGTGTCATCTATGCCACCATGTGCCAGAGAGTTAATTATCACATTTACTTCATGTTATTGAAGGCCCTCTTTTTGAAAAACAGCCATGGTGTATTGTTTGTGATGTAGTATTTTTTTAAATTAAATTTCACCTCGTGAAGGGCAGTTTCGGGGTCGGCCCTTTATGCGCATGTTGGGGCTTCGATAACTTCTCCGCCATTATTGTTCTTGTGTAATCTATTAGCCTTTCCCGTACCCTTTAGCAAAAAGGGGGTAAGGCTTAAAGGGCTAAAGTCCTTGGCATTTTCGTGTGTTCTTCTGCCAAGTTTCGGAAGGAACACCTTTACTTCTTTTAACTTCTTGGGATGTAGGATAAATTGAATTAGCTTTGTATATATTTTCAAGTCTTTGAACCATTGGTTCTACCAGTTTTTGCAACATTATGGGCATAAACCCCTCAGGACCTCCGCTTTAAATGGTGCAAAACTATTTATGGCATACATTTCTTTTGTCTATTATTTGGCTTTGATAATCAGCTGCGTTCAACGGTGGTTCTGATTGAACCCCCGTTGAAGGTGTTTGCTGACTCCCGGGGAAGTGCGTTGTAATTAGTACCTCCAGAGACTCTTTTGCCGAGGAGGGCCAATCACTTCCCCCCGTCCTAATATAGGCAGTATTAATATGATCTTTGGTGATTTTTCTCAAACCCGCGGGTTTTTCTGCAACTTTTTATCGATGTGCAGAAAGATCGCCGGTGTTTTTTTCTTTCCTGACTGCTTTTTTTTATCTTTTCATAAATTTTTTATATGGCTGCCTTATTTTGGTTTAAAAATCTCATTGAAACTTTTTCCCTTTGTTGTGTTCTCAAATTCTTGAGTTCACTGTTCCCTGGAGGCTTTCTCTTTTTCAAAACTGTTAGCGGAGAAGATTTATTGAAAGTTATGGTTAAATTTTTCCAACCCCTTCTTCTGAATCTAGTTCTTGAGGTTTCTGATACTTTTTTTCCTCCCCTTTTTGAGGCATTTTGTTTTTCTGGATATTTTTCCCCCTGCTGTTCTTCTAGGGTTGGTATTGAGAGGGCACTGCCCCCCGCGGATGCTGAAGAGTATCCAGGGTGATCCGACATGGAAGGCTCATCGGATCCCTATTATCCCCAAAGAGACTGTCTTGTCTGTTGATAGCGTGAGGGCAACACTTCCTTCCACCCCGGCCCATCAGGCTTGGAAAAATAAAAGTTGGCTTATCGCCCTTTTTGCATATACTTAGATTACTATTTAGAATATACTCAAGAGTGACTCACATCTGGTGTTTATGCTGGAGCTACCCCATACAGTGTCCCTTTCGTTTGCATCACCCCTATTGGACATCTTCTTTCCTGTTCTCCTCTACTAGTCTTGATGGTGGTATGTCTTCGTCATGGGCCAAGGAGGCCGAGACTAAGAAGAAGGGCTTTTCCTTCTGTTCCATCTTTACCACTATGATATCTGCTGTGCTGTTTGGACAAAGAAATCTTTATGCTGTTATTGATAAAATCATGCCCTAGGTTTACCTTTGTTCCGTGTGTAAAACAGGTTTGTTTCTGTGTTTAGCCCTTTAATGTTGTCTTCTTTTGGGGCCCCGTATTAGGGTGATGTCGATGCTGCCCTCGTTCTGGGGGGTTTTCAGATTCGCTGTAGCACTCTTCGAGTGCTGCAGGTTTTCTGTCCATATAAGGTTGTTATTGGGCATCTCGGGTTTCTTCGAACTTCCAGCAACTGGCTGGCGTCGTCGACCTCTTCCGTGTCCTTTTGTCAGCCGCTTTGTCCCTTGGAAGATTTTCAACCTGGCCTTGCGAATACCGAAGCTGATTTTTTAGTCAGTCTTCTTGAGAGCCTCAATGGACTCATCGCAAATGACCACTAGTTTTGGGCTGCTGGCTATATTTGGTTTTTTTCCCCCTTTATCATGCCACTCATCTTCCAGGTATAGATTTGTTCTGGGTGTACACCTCCAAATTTTTGCCCGGCTCCCCTAGTGGGGGTAACCAAATGCGAGCATGGGGTCTCTTTGGAATGTCCCCGGGATAAACCTCAATTTGGGGGCCTAAAAAGGGGTTTCTGATTTTAAAAACTACCCGTCAGGGAAAACCCGGAAACCTAGTCCCCACTTGATGACCCCGTAGCCCCTGAGGGGCTCAGAGGAGTCAAACTCCGGGTGAGGACCCCCGGTTGTCGAGTACATAGCTTGCACCATTGAAAATCGATTGGTATACATAATATTTGACAAATATTTTAAGGAATCATGGGGGAATCATATCTGGGCCATAATTAAGTGGTTGTTTTAAAAAAAATTTTAAATGATATGACGTCTATCTCGGAAATGGTAAGTGCAATAAACAGAAATCGGACATAACTAATGCTGATACGAAACATTTTAAGGAGAGTTTAAAAGGGAAATTTGAGTTAAAGAATTCAGCAAACATATTGTATTAGAAATTGTGTAATTGGCTCTGGTCATGGTGGCTTATATTTCATAGCGGACCGAAATGTAGAAATCTTGCGTTTGGAGTTGACGAAATCATGAAACAATTTTGGATTACGTATAATATTATTTATGCTTTGTTTATTTAATTAATATAACATACTTTGTAAAGTTCAGCAAATTGTGACACAATTTAGAATATTTTGATTAGTCAACAAGTAACCAGTTTTTTATTTTAGTTTAAAAGCATGAGATTTTTTTTTAATTTACATAACGCTCACCAAAACCTCAAATTAGAACTGATTCTTTGAGTAACACCACATTTCGGAACATACCTTTCAAATAAATTTAAAATAGTTTCATTGAAATGGAAGACAGAAAATTCAATATTGCCACTGTAATATGGCCAAGTTACTGTAGAAAGTTCGCAATTAATCTTCTTAAAATTAGTTTTATTATGATAAGAGTCCCTTTTCCAGAGCCAAAGTATGACATCGGACGACAGATAATATTAAAGTATCTAAGAACTTACCAAACTTGTTTGAAATTAAATTAATTTGGTTAAGACCCAACTCCGACATTTCATCTAAGAAGTCGTTAAAACAAAAGTGAGTACTAACAGGAATGATGTAATCATCAATAGTTTTCATGATACACGGTAAATTGAAGAATCTCCCAAAACAATCAAGGAATTAGTCACTGAGAGTATGTATATATGATATATTAAGTAAATACGACCACTATTAACGCAAATTCGAATGCACTTAAGCTCAATAAAGTCTGCATGAGAAATATCGACTTCTTCTGATGCAATTAAAGAATGTACAGCAAACAGGGCACTGCTGAATAGAAATTCTGCTCAGCCGGTCATATCTAAAGATTTCAAATTCCCCTATTCAATATCTCATTACCAAAAATGTGCGGCTTTAGCCAATTTTCTGTGAAAGCGATGATTTTAAAATTACAAATAATGCTATTTAAATACTATTCAGTTATTTTTGTATTAAGACCTCTAAAATTTTGATAATAAATACTTCGATCTTAAAATACGATATATTCCTGTCGTATTTGGAGTTAAATTTTCGGATGTTAGTATCGTTCGTTTTTTTGACGATATAAAATTCCTTATGTCATCAACTGTAGCAAATCTTAAAATGAAAATTGACTTTTCGTGGTATTACAAGTAAATTTTTAGTAACAGACTTAGGGTATTCAGAGGCGGATCCTTAGAAGATTTTCATTTAACATTTTCAGTTACAGCTTTATCTGTATTCTGATCATGCGATGATGAAAGCTTGTCTCCTTGTAGACCCGAAAAAGAAAGATTAATGTGATCAATGTTTATAGGGGCCGTTCTTTTAAAAGAAGATGCGGTGAACTCTTTATCAGATGGACGTTTACGTTTGGAGGAAGGTTTTGGGTTATCTTGGTCACTAAGGTATTTAAATGATTGAAACAACATTTCATAATGCCAAAATATTTGATAGGGTTTTTCTAGTTAACGGCTATACATAGAAATTATTGCGCTCCTGCCTAATGGCTTCAAATACAAAATAAATAATAAAAGCAGTAAGATAATAACTGGCTACCAGAGGTCACAACCAATGCAGCGGGCAGTTTGAGATGCACTGTGATACACGAAAAATAAGATCACGCAAAACGCTGTGAACAAAGATGGAAAACGAATTAATAAAAGAAAATTTAAGTAAAAAAAAATATAAATTGGCACTAAAAGGTCCTGTACGATGTGCACGATTGCGGCCGCAATTTTGACCTAAAAAAAAAAATATTTAAAGGTTGTTATTTTTTTTTTAGTTTGACAAAATGGCGGCGGTTTAAACAAGAAGTATCGAATTTGGCCCTTTTTTCGACCGTTTTTCGTAGAAAAAGTTAAGAAAATTTCAAATAGAAAAGAAACTTCCATAACGCGATAGAAAATGATGTTAAAAATGTTATCTCCAAATTGGAACAAGACATCTTCAAAATTCTTCCTTTCAGGGTGGAAACCACCAATCTGAGAAAAGCTTGTTTAAAGATAGTCTTACTTCGTTCCCCACTCTGTTCTCTTTCTAGAAGAAATGCTGTAGCGACCGTAATAATTTGAATTTCGGTTTCAATGTTTATTACAGTGTATAGTATTTATTTCTTAAATATGGATTGAGTAGTTACGGACCTTTTGTACATTCTCCTCCATTAACTCTGCCCGCATTCTTTAACCCATTTGTAAAAAAAAGCTCACTGTTTCTCTTCTGCAGCGAGTCCTTCCCTCCCTTGAAGGTATGCAAGCAAAGAAGAGTCGTTTTTGGAATGAGATCAAAGTGTTCAAGGAGTCCAGAGTGTCCAGGCTCACAATCATCTAAGTACCCAGATTCTCTGAGTCTAAGAGCAGTTTTCGCAGCTATACACGTCGTAGCTATGTCCACTGGTACTATAAGCAACACGATATTCAGTGTCATTGTTAGTGTGTTCGTGGTGCACCACAAAGACTGATGAGAACAGCCCGTTGAACACTCGCCAATTTTTTCGCGAGTGTAGTTCCAAGATTTTACACCAAGCAAAAATACCGTAGAATATTGTAGGCTTAACTATGGTTTTGGTGAGAGTCACCCTTTGTCAATGTCTTCCCTGCAGCCGTACCGTCAAACAATGTCTTCCTTACCCATTCCTCGATGAATCAAAGGTAGGGAAAGATTACTCAGAAAGCGAGTGTCTAGGAGCAAGTTAATATTGTTATGACTTGTTATGATTACCAGACCAACCTTGTACAAATCCCATTCGCTATTTGTCCCATTTTAGCGGGCTTAGTTAGAAAAACGACTGCAAGAGAATTCGGTATCCAACTAGAAACGTTTCCCTTTGCCGCTTGGTAATGTAATTGAACAAAGTTCTCTAGTGAAGCATGCTGAAGACTTCGACGTTTTATCCATGATCCGGTAGAGTGCAAGGATTACTTCCCGGCGCGCCTGGAAAGGCCAGTCGGAGCTTTCTGTAGATTAAGTTCAAGTTCGTTATTCTAATGTCCCTATACGTTGTCCGATACGGACGTGCAACGTTTAAACTGAATGCAATGTACCTGTGGTCAGAGATTTAGTGGTCCTCTAGAACCCCCCAGTCTAAGATCTGAGGTCCCATCGCGTTTGAAGCTAGAGTGGTTCGAGGACCTCAATATATTCAATAACGACTTCGAAAGCGACTCACCTCTCTGTTCCCTTAGAACAGACGGTGGGTTTAACACCCTGCTACTAGCGTCCCGTTCCGCACCCGCAGCTACTTTTTCCACTATTCGTGGGAGATGAACCATCACCCCTACTGCGGTCACCTATCCCACGTTCGATGGATTGCACACGGAAAGTAATAGAACTGATTTTCTTCCGCCGCGGCTGTACTTCGGAGCGTGCGCGCACCAACTGAATTCGGTAGAGGTGCGTTCCTAACTAAGAAACAAGATGTTGGTCAGTTGTCTCCGAGCACCTGGGAAAAGGTAGGACAAACATTCCCCGGCCGACGTGTTTCTGTGAGTGGTGCAACGAAAATGCAGCGTTCATTAGAGCAGAGGTACGCGATTAAATTCTGTGTGAAACTCGGTAAATCCGCAACAGAGACGTTTGATATGATCAATGATGTTGCTTTAGCAAGAAGTGGTGTGTTTCGGTGACACCAGGCCTTTCTGGAGGGCCGTGAAGAGGTCGGTGATGAAGACCGGAAAAATAAGCAAATACAAAGTGAAAACGATGCCGCCTTTCTTGTGAACAGCTACCTAACCGAGGCCGGCATGCCAACGCTTCCGCAGCCGCCCTCAAGTCCAGATAAGGGGACTTTTTTTTCCCTTTGTGAAAAGGCCGATGAAAACGACCCAAGGCAGCACCTCGGCTCTCGGGTTATTCCGGAGAATGTTTCCCGTGACCCCTTTTTGCTTGGAAATCGCGCGGGCACCCCATCGCCGAAAGGAGCCTATTTTGAAATTTTTAAAGAATTGTAACGATTGGTTCAATAATTTTTTAAATCGACTAAAGTGAAAACGTATTTTCCAAAAAAAATTCCGTTTTGTTTTAAAAACCCCTTAATGAAACCATTTGAAAAACTATAAAGGGGGTATTTTATATCCCAAAAAATGTTACAAAGTTTGAAATAAATGGGTTAAGTAGTGAAATGAAAATATTGTCAAAAAAGGCTCAATAAATTAAAAAAAGGCCCGAAAAAATTACTTAACGTATATTTAAGAAAAAAATTGCACAAAGAGAAATTTTTTTCACCATGAAAACCTTACCCTTAATAAAAAAAAAGTTTTTTAAAAAATCTTGATTTTGATCAATCTTTTGAATGGCAGCTAGTTGCTATAGTGTTCGATCAAAAAAATTTTGTCAGATTTTTAGATTTGGGTATACCCCAAAATGAAAATTTTTTCAAAAGAAAATTTTCCGTGCATCAACTTGCTTTTTTTGGCCAGTTTTTAAGGCATAAAGTCTAGAGGGTTCTATTCTATAAAACATTCAACAATATGTTTGGAGATAGTAGCCATTTTTTTGACGATAATATGTAAACATTTGTAAAATAACTCACAAATTAAAAATGGTGAACTTGATTTTGAGAGCCTAGTTTGGATAATAGCTAGTAAAAGTAGTTTCACTTGAAAATATGTTCAAATTTTGGAAAGTAAAAAAAACTTTATTTTGATCGAGGAATTTTTTAAAATAGTAGTAGTCCGATATTAGGGAAAAAATGAAGGACTAGTTCGTTTTTATATGTATGTACGAGTATATTGTTTTCGGATCGTTGTACTCGCTATCGAATGCGGACCTTCGAAATATGAAATTTCCTCATTCGATAACGTGTTCTCGTTTGTACGAAACAATTGAATTTCCTCCTTAGCTATCTGAGAAACATTATGTACAAATTTAAAAAAAAAAGTTAAATTAAAAATAATCGGAGGCAAAATGTGAGATATTTTTCTTTTATTGAATAAATATGCGAAAAAAAAATTTAGATGTTTTTTATACTACAGCATCAAGACTTGACAAAAAATTTTTTTCAATTGTGGAAAAGGGGTAAAGTTAGCTAAGCTATGGAATGCATTGACGCTAAAACTTAACGCTGCCGGGCCACCGATAAAAAATCCCAAATTTTGGGAGAAAAGTGAATCAATATATAATATTAATTGAATAAATAAAAAATAGATGATTAAAATAATAATAAAATACAAAAATAGGTATAGGTAGCAGAAGAGCAACTCCTCCAACTACGGGGATAGATGTTGCGGGAAGGGGTTGACAATAGTTTAACTTTTGGAAATGTGTGCCAGAAGAAGTTTTAAATGAGCTGGTAGAGATGATTATTAATAGCGAGGAAGAAGAATGCCTACTGTAAAAGCGAAAAGCTTTCTCTTTTGAAATCCAATTTACGCGCATACGAAGCAACGCAAATCAATAAAAATATTGAAAAACTAATTACTTTAAAAGGAGAGATCGCTGCAAATAAAGATAAAAAAAAAAAAAACTGGGGATTGCGATTAAAACTTATGAGCTTGATATTTAAAGAAAAGTTCTGAAATAAACCCAATATATACGATATTTAATTCCAAGTTCCTTTTTATATTGAAAATATGTTTATTAAAGCAAAATATGAATTCAAATGTTGTTGGAACGGTTAGTTCAATTATTATCTAAAGACAACGTAATATGATCTCTAATTCGATGACCAATTTTTGTTAATTTAGTCTCATTTTCCATCTATTTCTGTTTCATTGTTTTCATTCACAAAATATCTGCAATTTGTCGAATTTTTAAATTGTATTACTATACCGATTTTTTAATTACTAAAAATTTTTTATCGGTCTTTTTGTATACCAATCGTTCTTCAGCAATACAGCGTGCTTTGGGACAACCCAAATTCAATTTCTAAATGGTGTCAAAAACCATGGTTCCAAAAAATATCCAAAATCTCCTGTTAATTGAGAAAATACGTAAATATGTATGTCTGTAAATACTTGTATATTTTGTACCCTGTATAAGTGCATGTATTACAAAAAAAACCAGACATTTTTCACATTGTTTTGATTATATGCTTAGGGTTATTTTTTTTTTTTTTGCCAAAAACTAAATTTAGAAAATTTATATATAAACGTAAAAAAATTTGAATTTTTTGTTCAATTCCAATTCAAAAATTTTTTTCGCCTTTTTTGGTTTCGTATTTCATGTTATTCGAAAAGGCTTTAGAGCTACACCAGGGAAGTTTTTTCCCCAAAAAATTTCTATTCGTTTCGTATCGAGTGCGACGATCCGTACACTCGACACGTTACGAAATTTCACTGATACATTACTTGTCGTTTACGCCCGAGCGATTCGGGCCCTGTTTTATTTTTTGGGCATATTTTGGAACAATTGATTGGAATGGAAAATTTTTTTGTTTATGTTTGGCAAGTAAAATTAAAAAAATAGGAGGATATACTAGTGAAAGAAAACAATTATATAGTGCATGTTTTTTTGAATGATTACCAAAATTTTTCCTGCAAGGGCAAAAACGGAATCAATTTCAGAACGAAAAAAAAAACTATCCTTTCCCAAATTGCTCCCCAAAATGAGGCCATTCCCAAATTTTTTTCAATCCATCAAATACATTAGTACATCCGAAAATCCGATTCGATCAAAGAGTATATATAAAATATATTATTATTATTTTTTTTTTTTAAAAATTTTTTTTATTTATTAAAACTGCTTTTTGTTTTTTAAAAACCTAGCAATAAGTTATAAAATCTTAAATCTATTTTTAAAAATAGAAAACGCTCAAACAAGTGATTGAGCTGTTTTGGTTTTATACATTGCTCCTTAGTACGAGGGCATATCTCTTCCCCTTTTAAAACGTGTTTGATTCGGGGAAAGTCCCAAAACATTAAAAGGGTTTGGGGGACACGGAGTTTTGAATATATTTAATTCTGTTTCCCACCTTTCCTTACCATAGAAATACCCAAAGGGCTTTATGGATATTTTTTTTTTAATTAGCATTTTTTATTGGGCCTTTGTATTATGTCTATAATTTGTTGGGATAAGTCGTACCCCACAGTTGAATGTAATATACATCCAAGGCTTTATGACCGCATTATTTAAAGCACTTTGTTGCCTAGGCTAAGTTTGGAGTTTTTATTTAATAAAAAAATTTAAATTTGCAGCTCTTATCTTCATGCAAGTTATTTTACTAGATAAATGTTTTCTCCACGTAAGTCTTCTATCTAGGTGAATACCAGATAAGTTACTTCAAATTGCTTGGGGTACTAGAATATTATTCATTTTTACTGGGACACATTTTTTTTTGGGCTAAGCGAAAAAGTAAAAATGCTCCCCCTCTTGTTCATTCACATTTATGCCCAAACAGGCTGGGCCCT